>NW_902202.1:0-929 GCF_000209065.1 Trypanosoma cruzi | reverse complement strand
TGCTGCAGTCGGCGGATCGTTTTCGAGCGGCTGCTGCACCACACGTTGTGGTCTAAATTTTTGTTTCGAATTATGAATGGCGGGAGTCAGAGGCACTCTCTTTCAATGTATGTTTGCGTGTGCACACACTGGACACCAAACAACCCTGAATTATCCGCTTCTTGGAGGAATTTCGCGAGCTCTTGCCCACAAGGGTGCTGCAGTCGGCGGATCGTTTTCGAGCGGCTGCTGCACCACACGCTGTGGTCTAAATTTTTGTTTCGAATTATGAATGGCGGGAGTCAGAGGCACTCTCTTTCAATGTATGTTTGCGTGTGCACACACTGGACGCCAAACAACCCGGAACTATCCGCTGCTTGGAGGAATTTCGCGAGCTCTTGCCCACAAGGGTGCTGCACTCGGCGGATCGTTTTCGAGCGGCTGCTGCACCACACGTTGTGGTCTATGTTTTTGTTTCGAATTATGAATGGCGGGAGTCAGAGGCACTCTCTTTCAATGTCTGTTTGCGTGTGCACACACTGGACACCAAACAACCCTGAATTATCCGGTGCTTGGAGGAATTTCGCGAGCTCTTGCCCACAATGGTGCTGCAGTCGGCGGATCGTTTTCGAGCGGCTGCTGCACCACACGCTGTGGTCTAAATTTTTGTTTCGAATTATGAATGGCGGGAGTCAGAGGCACTCTCTTTCAATGTATGTTTGCGTGTGCACACACTGGACACCAAACAACCCTGAATTATCCGCTTCTTGGAGGAATTTCGCGAGCTCTTGCCCACAAGGGTGCTGCAGTCGGCGGATCGTTTTCGAGCGGCTGCTGCACCACACGCTGTGGTCTAAATTTTTGTTTCGAATTATGAATGGCGGGAGTCAGAGGCACTCTCTTTCAATGTATGTTTGCGTGTGCACACACTGGACGCCAAACAACCCGGA
>NW_902201.1:0-929 GCF_000209065.1 Trypanosoma cruzi | reverse complement strand
TGTTTGGCGTGTTCACACACTGGGACACCAAACAACCCTGAATTATCCGCTGCTTGGAGGAATTTCGCGAGCTGTTGCCCACACGGGTGCTGCACTCGGCTAATCGTTTTCGAGCGGTCGCTGCATCACACGTTGTGGTCTGAATTTTTGTTTCCGATTATGAATGGTGGGAGTCAGAGACACTCTCTGTCAATATCTGTTTGCGTGTTCACACACTGGACACCAAACAACCCTGAATTATCCGCTGCTTGGAGGAATTTCGCGAGCTCTTGCCCACACGGGTGCTGCACTCGGCTAATCGTTTTCGAGCGGTCGCTGCATCACACGTTGTGGTCTAAATTTTTGTTTCCGATTATGAATGGTGGGAGTCAGAGGCAGTCTCTGTCAATATCTGTTTGCGTGTTCACACACTGGACACCAAACAACCCTGAACTATCCGCTGCTTGGAGGAATTTCGCGAGCTCTTGCCCACACGGGTGCTGCAGTCGGCTGATCGTTTTCGAGCGGCTGCTGCATCACACGTTGTGGTCTAAATTTTTGTTTCCGATTATGAATGGTGGGAGTCAGAGACACTCCCTGTCAATATCTGTTTGCGTGTTCACACACTGGACACCAAACAACCCTGAACTATCCGCTGCTTGGAGGAATTTCGCGAGCTCTTGCCCACACGGGTGCTGCAGTCGGCTAATCGTTTTCGAGCGGCTGCTGCATCACACGTTGTGGTCTAAATTTTTGTTTCCGATTATGAATGGTGGGAGTCAGAGACACTCCCTGTCAATATCTGTTTGCGTGGTCACACACTGGACACCAAACAACCCTGAACTATCCGCTGCTTGGAGGAATTTCGCGAGCTCTTGCCCACACGGGTGCTGCACTCGGCTAATCGTTTTCGAGCGGTCGCTGCATCACACGTTGTGGGTCTAAATTCT
>NW_902200.1:0-929 GCF_000209065.1 Trypanosoma cruzi | reverse complement strand
GCACCATCAACACGGGAGGTGGTGCACCGAATTGCTGCACAGCGTCATTCTTTTCGATAGCGTCGTCAGCTTTCTTGTACGACCATGACTGTTCTGGCCTCCCCTCATGCACCCCCATTCCCGTCATCGTTTTATTTCGCTCCACGCCGTCTGGAAGTTCCACCGCATGGCTCTACCTCGCATTGTGCACAGACTCGTAGCATCCCTCCAGTTTCTTCGGTGCGCTCGTCGTCGTTGGGTTCCTCGCCTCCTCGGCAGCCGCATCCAAGAAATGTTTAGTGGAGTTATGAACAGCTGCTTTTAGCTCCGCAGCAGCCAATGACCACCCCGGTAGATTGTTGACACCCTTATCGCATAGCCTGCGTATATCCTCATCGAAGATCACTTCACCCTTCACAGCTCGCTTCATACTCAAATAACGATCCGATGCCTGTATTTTTTTTTTTTTCTTCTCTTACCAGTCGTAGTAACTACACCTCAATTGTGCAGCTCTGGTAAGCGTACGAAGGAATCCAGTAGCAAGGATAACCTTACTCCGCGGGTAGCCACTATAGAATGGCTCCAACATCTGCCCTTCCGGCCCGTAAAACTAAGTAACAACTACTCATCGGGTTTGAAGCATGAACAGCAGGCGCTTAGCTTCCTCTCTAGTAAGAGTACTAGACCCTGGCACCACGTTGAGGCGGCCGGCTGAGCCAGGGATGCCTGCATTTCGTTCAACGCTCCCTTATTACGGATATACTTCGTGGGGTCCTTGAAAAACTCCTCCGGCAAGACATCCCGATTGGTGTCCACAATGCCCCTGCCGTCCAGTTCCCTCGTAAGAAAGTCGTTCAGCCTCATTACGTTGACGCGAACTCTTCCTTCAACAGTACGTCTTCGATATTAGTGGAAATGATAAATTTCATTTCCTGCGTTCGTCTTAGCCT
>NW_902199.1:0-928 GCF_000209065.1 Trypanosoma cruzi | reverse complement strand
CTCCAGCAGCTCGGCTGTCAGGTACTCCAGCACCGCCGCCATGTACACAGCGCCCGACGCGCCGATGCGGCGGGCATACTGGCCGCGGCGCAGCAGCGAGCCCACACGGCCCACGGGGAAGATCAGACCGGCCTTCGCGGAGCGGCCGCCGCTGTGCTTCTTGGACGCCTTCTTCGCTGCCTGCTTCGGGGTTGCCATCCTTGTATGCGAAAAACAAAAAACAAAAAACAAATAAAGTGTGGTTGGGTTCCTTGGCTTGGCTTTGATCTTGGGAAACAAAGGGAGGAGAGAAGGGCGGGGGCAGGAGACCTGCGGCCAAAGCAGAGGAAAAAGCGCACGGCACGCCACAATGCGGCCAAGCACCGATGCCGAGGCGCCGCAGAGACCTACACAACAGTTGGGAGAGAGGCAGTAGAAAACGAAAAGAAAACAACAACAAACCAATCCTATTCTATAGGGCTACGTGTGGGTCACCGTGGCTCAGCGACGACGGCCACCCAGGTGCATCTAACATGTTGCGCCCCCTCCCTGCGCCTGGCCTGAAGGCCGCTCTAAGCGCTGGGCGTCGCCCTCGCCTTCTTGCTGCTCTTGTGCTTCTTCGCCAGCGCCTTGTTCAGGCTCGGCATCACACCACCACGCGACAGCGTCACATCCTTCAGGAGCATGCCGAGGTCGTCGTCGTGGCGCACGGCAAGCGTCACCGTGCGGGGTGTCAGGCGCTTCGGCTTCTTTGCCTGCTGGCTCGCCGCCTTCACGGACAGCTCCAGCAGCTCGGCTGTCAGGTACTCCAGCACCGCCGCCATGTACACAGCGCCCGACGCGCCGATGCGGCGGGCATACTGGCCGCGGCGCAGCAGCGAGCCCACACGGCCCACGGGGAAGATCAGACCGGCCTTCGCGGAGCGGCCGCCGCTGTGCTTCTTGACGC
>NW_902198.1:0-928 GCF_000209065.1 Trypanosoma cruzi | reverse complement strand
TAGCACACCACCGACGTCCCGAGACCGGCGTTCACCTCCACATCCACACGCACGTCTCGCACGCAAAGGTCGGCGCCGTCGGTGCTCGGTGGCTCGGGGACAGCGACGGGCAGGCACGCATCGCCATGGCCGCCCTCAGCGCACCTGCAGGCGCAGCCATCACTCGAGACCGTCGTCGTGTAAGCGGGGAAGCACGACGTCGCGAGGGTGCATGGGTCGATGCAGGTCAGAATGGTGGCATTGTACACGGACGGGATGGCGTAGTTCGCCCCCTCACCGCCGTTCACACTGTTGCACGCAGCCACAATCGCTCCGTTTGTGGGATCGGTTGACTCTGAGAATATCCACAGCGCTTTGGCCACTCCATTGTTGGACATGAATTGGTTGCCGGACGCAGTCAACGTGGAGTCGCGGAGATTCACCGTGGGGTTAAAAACAGCAAAGGCTTCCGATGGGGATTCACGGCAGAGGTTGCCGCTCAACTGCAGCCAAGAGTTGTAGTAAATGTGGGAAGAAAAAGCTGAATAAAACACAACCAAGCTTCCCTGCATGTCGTTGCCCTGAAACACAACCGCCGACAGAGACTCCACACGTGAAGCCCAGAAAAATAAAATGAAGTGCTTCACCGGCCTCGACACAAGATTGCCTCGGATCACCACGGCAGAGTTGTTCAGTACACTCAGCGATGAGGACTCGCTGGACCCTTCAAGATGTATCAGCGTACCGTCACCGCCAGCCATATGAAAAGTGTTGCCCACCACCGCAAACACGGAGTGCCACGACACCCTCAGAGAAGATTCAACGACGTGAATGGCGCTTGACGATGCCGTCACGCTCTGAAACACATTGCCGCTCAGCACCACCGCGGAGTCATTGCTGATCGCCAGCTCATTCATCGCAACACACGACGGCCTCCCATTACCAAACC
>NW_902197.1:0-928 GCF_000209065.1 Trypanosoma cruzi | reverse complement strand
CAAGCAGCGGATAGTTCAGGGTTGTTTGGCGTCCAGTGTGTGAACACGCAAACAGACATTGAAAAGAGAGTGTCTCTGACCACCACCATTCATAATTCGAAACAAAAATTTAGACCACAACGTGCGGTGCAGCAGCCGCTCGAAAACGATCCGCCGACTGCAGCACCCCTGTGGGCAAGATCTCGCGACATTCCTCCAAGCAGCGGATGGTTCAGGGTTGTTTGGCGTCCAGTGTGTGAACACGCAAACAGACATTGACAGAGAGTGCCTCTGACCACCACCATTCATAATTCGAAACAAAAATTTAGACCACAACGTGCGGTGCAGCATCCACTCGAAAACGATACGCCGACTGCAGCACCCCTGTGGGCAAGATCTCGCGAAATTCCTCCAAGCAGCGGATAGTTCAGGGTTGTTTGGCGTCCAGTGTGTGAACACGCAAACAGACATTGACAGAGAGTGCCTCTGACCACCACCATTCATAATTCGAAACAAAAATTTAGACCACAACGTGCGGTGCAGCAGCCGCTCGAAAACGATCCGCCGAGTGCAGCACCCATGTGGGCAAGATCTCGCGACATTCCTCCAAGCAGCGGATAGTTCAGGGTTGTTTGGTGTCCAGTGTGTGAACACGCAAACAGACATTGACAGAGAGTGCCTCTGACCACCACCATTCATAATTCGAAACAAAAATTTAGACCACAACGTGCGGTGCAGCAGCCGCTCGAAAACGATCCGCCGACTGCAGCACCCATGTGGGCAAGATCTCGCGAAACTCCTCCAAGCAGCGGATAGTTCAGGGTTGTTTGGCGTCCAGTGTGTGAACACGCAAACAGACATTGAAAGAGAGTGTCTCTGACCACCACCATTCATAATTCGAAACAAAAATTTAGACCACAACGTGCGGTGCAGCATCCACTCGAAAACG
>NW_902196.1:0-928 GCF_000209065.1 Trypanosoma cruzi | reverse complement strand
CTCGCGAAATTCCTCCAAGCAGCGGATAGTTCAGGGTTGTTTGGTGTCCAGTATATAAACACGCAAACAGATATGGACAGAGAGTGCCTCTGACTCCCACCATTCACAATCGGAAACAAAAATTTGGACCACAACGTGTGATGCAGCGGCCGCTCGAAAACGATCAGCCGAGTGCAGCACCCGTGTGGGCAAGAGCTCGCGAAATTCCTCCAAGCAGCGGATAGTTCAGGGTTGTTTGGTGTCCAGTGTGTGAACACGCAAACAGATATTGACAGAGAGTGTCTCTGACTCCCACCATTCACAATCGGAAACAAAAATTTGGACCACAACGTGTGATGCAGCGGCCGCTCGAAAACGATCAGCCGAGTGCAGCACCCGTGTGGGCAAGAGCTCGCGAAATTCCTCCAAGCAGCGGATAGTTCAGGGTTGTTTGGTGTCCAGTGTGTGAACACGCAAACAGATATTGACAGAGAGTGTCTCTGACTCCCACCATTCATAATTGGAAACAAAAATTTGGACCACAACGTGTGATGCAGCGGCCGCTCGAAAACGATCAGCCGAGTGCAGCACCCGTGTGGGCAAGAGCTCGCGAAATTCCTCCAAACAGCGGATAGTTCAGGGTTGTTTGGTGTCCAGCGTGTGAACACGCAAACAGATATTGACAGAGAGTGCCTCTGACTCCCACCATTCACAATCGGAAACAAAAATTTGGACCACAACGTGTGATGCAGCGGCCGCTCGAAAGCGATCAGCCGAGTGCAGCACCCGTGTGGGCAAGAGCTCGCGAAATTCCTCCAAGCAGCGGATAGTTCAGGGTTGTTTGGTGTCCAGTATATAAACACGCAAACAGATATTGACAGAGAGTGCCTCTGACTCCCACCATTCACAATCGGAAACAAAAATTTGGACCACAACGTGTGATGCAGCG
>NW_902195.1:0-928 GCF_000209065.1 Trypanosoma cruzi | reverse complement strand
CTGCACTCGGCTGATCGTTTTCGAGCGGCTGCTGCATCACACGTTGTGGTCCAAATTTTTGTTTCCGATTGTGAATGGTGGAAGTCAGAGGCACTCTCTGTCAATATCTGTTTGCGTGTTCACACACTGGACACCAAAGAACCCTGAACTATCCGCTGCTTGGAGGAATTTCGCGAGCTCTTGCCCACACGGGTGCTGCACTCGGCTGATCGATTTCGAGCGGCTGCTGCAGCACACGTTGTGGTCCAAATTTTTGTTTCCGATTGTGAATGGTGGGAGTCAGAGACACTCTCCGTCAATATCTGTTTGCGTGTTCACACACTGGACACCAAACAACCCTGAACTATCCGCTGCTTGGAGGAATTTCGCGAGCTCTTGCCCACAAGGGTGCTGCACTCGGCTGATCGTTTTCGAGCGGCTGCTGCAGCACACGTTGTGGTCCAAATTTTTGTTTCCGATTGTGAATGGTGGGAGTCAGAGGCACTCTCTGTCAATATCTGTTTGCGTGTTCACACACTGGACACCAAACAACCCTGAACTATCCGCTGCTTGGAGGAATTTCGCGAGCTCTTGCCCACACGGGTGCTGCACTCGGCTGATCGATTTCGAGCGGCTGCTGCAGCACACGTTGTGGTCCAAATTTTTGTTTCCGATTGTGAATGGTGGGAGTCAGAGGCACTCTCTGTCAATATCTGTTTGCGTGTTCACACACTGGACACCAAACAACCCTGAACTATCCGCTGCTTGGAGGAATTTCGCGAGCTCTTGCCCACACGGGTGCTGCACTCGGCTGATCGATTTCGAGCGGCTGCTGCATCACACGTTGTGGTCTAAATTTTTGTTTCCGATTGTGAATGGTGGGAGTCAGAGGCACTCTCTGTCAATATCTGTTTGCGTGTTCACACACTGGACACCAAACAACCCTGAA
>NW_902194.1:0-928 GCF_000209065.1 Trypanosoma cruzi | reverse complement strand
CGCAAGCACACAAACCCACAACAGAAAGAGAGAGGTGGCACCAAGGCCCACAGCGGCACAGAAGAAACACAGCAACAAGGGCACAGGAGCAAACACACACACACACACAAACACAACGACAGTCGCAGGTAAAAATGACCATCAACTACATAAAGTGGAGAATGTGCTCCGCCCAGCAAAAACAGGTGCCCCGCCGCATGCGGACACGGTGTTTACATTGGCGGCGGCGCGGGCACGTCACTCTGCGGCCGCGAGCTTCACGCGCTCTCCGGCACGTTGTCCGGGTCGCCGTCGGCGTCCAGTTTGACTGCAGAAGCCCACGCAGCAAACTCGTCGAACGTCACGGACCCAGTGCCGTTCTTATCGAGCTCCTTGAACAGCGCCGCGGGATCCTCGACCTTGGCGCCCCACGCCTCAAGCTTGGGCACGGCGCGCTTGAACTCCTCCTCGTCGACCAGCATGTTGCCGGAGGCGTCAATCTCGTCGAACATCACCGTCAGCTCGAAGAAGTCGTAGATGTAGCACAGCATCAGACGGAACTCCAGAAATTCAACAAAGTCCTCGGAGCCCTTGTTCTCCAGCTTGCTGCCCAGGGCCCTCGCCTTGTCGAATGCACGCTTCGTGATGTCGCGCACTCGCGGCGTGAACTCGTCCAACTTCAGCACCTCGAGGCAGCCGCTGTGCACCTCATCGTAGCACAGCTTCCCGGTCTCGTTCTTGTCGAACTTCTTGAAGAGCTCGATGCGGCGCTGTTTTGCCTCGGCGGTCTTCTCACGAGGAATCGCCTGGCGAATGCGCTCCCACGCTTCCTTGCGGTCCTTGGCGTTCTTGCCGTCCTTATCGCTCGCCAACCCCTTGTCGCTCGTCGAGTCCTTCGACCCACAAGCACCCATCTCGTTGCTCTCCTTGACTCGGCTTATTATCGACT
>NW_902193.1:0-928 GCF_000209065.1 Trypanosoma cruzi | reverse complement strand
TTCAATGTATGTTTGCGTGTGCACACACTGGACACCAAACAACCCTGAACTATCCGCTGCTTGGAGGAATTTCGCGAGCTCCTGCCCACAAGGGTGCTGCACTCGGCGGATCGTTTTCGAGCGGCTGCTGCACCACACGTTGTGGTCTAAATTTTTGTTTTGAATTATGAATGGCGGGAGTCAGAGGCACTCTCTTTCAATGTATGTTTGCGTGTGCACACACTGGACACCAAACAACCCTGAACTATCCGCTGCTTGGAGGAATTTCGCGAGCTCCTGCCCACAAGGGTGCTGCACTCGGCGGATCGTTTTCGAGCGGCTGCTGCACCACACGCTGTGGTCTAAATTTTTGTTTTGAATTATGAATGGCGGGAGTCAGAGACACTCTCTTTCAATGTATGTTTGCGTGTGCACACACTGGACACCAAACAACCCTGAACTATCCGCTGCTTGGAGGAATTTCGCGAGCTCCTGCCCACAAGGGTGCTGCACTCGGCGGATCGTTTTCGAGCGGCTGCTGCACCACACGTTGTGGTCTATGTTTTTGTTTCGAATTATGAATGGCGGGAGTCAGAGGCACTCTCTTTCAATGTATGTTTGCGTGTTCACACACTGGACACCAAACAACCCTGAATTATCCGCTGCTTGGAGGAATTTCGCGAGCTCCTGCCCACAATGGTGCTGCAGTCGGCGGATCGTTTTCGAGCGGCTGCTGCACCACACGTTGTTGTCTAAATTTTTGTTTCGAATTATGAATGGCGGGAGTCAGAGGCACTCTCTTTCAATGTATGTTTGCGTGTGCACACACTGGACACCAAACAACCCTGAATTATCCGCTTCTTGGAGGAGTTTCGCGAGATCTTGCCCACAAGGGTGCTGCAGTCGGCGGATCGTTTTCAAACGGCTGCTGCACCACACGTTGTTGTCT
>NW_902192.1:0-928 GCF_000209065.1 Trypanosoma cruzi | reverse complement strand
GGAAGCGTAAAGCCCCTGAACGACCTCGCGGATCTTACGGACAGCGGCGCGAGTCTTTTCTTGTTATTTGAGCAGCACTGATGGGCACGCGAGAGTGGCGTCAACGGTGTCCCGTGTAGATGCTCTTCTGGTTCTCCTCTCAGTAAAGGACGGAACCTTTCGCTTTTAACTTGATGGCGGGGGAAGTGGCACGGCCGCAGCCGAACGGACCCCTCGGCACCGTCTCTGACCGATCCGAGGCTTTCGGCCGCTTCCTGTCGGCACAGGAGCGCGGCCCGTATACACTGGGCGGATGGATGTTGGCGTGGGCCGCTCACGCAGAGTCTGTGGGGTGGAATGGTTATCCTCAAGGAGACTATCTGGCAGACCAAAAAAGTGCGTTGAACCACGCAGGCGAGGAGCTGGCGGCAACAGCAGCTGCAGTGCGGGGACATTTTGCATCTTGTGCCCGTGGGGGAAGGACGGCACGACGCAGCATGGGCTCCTGGAGGCTGAGTTCTTCAACGCGGTGGATGAGAGCTTCTAATCTCCCAAACGTGCTGAGCATGAGGGGAAGGAGCTGTGACCGCCTCCCATTTTGGCCTCTGAGCCAGAGCGCATCCTGTCGAAGGCAAAACGAGGCGAAGTCGACACAATGCGACTTGTCCACGAGGCTTTCTTTTCTCCCATGCTCTGGCAGAGGCGTGCTGGGAGGACGCCGCGAACAATTGCACTTTTGCTGTTGGCGGAGGGTCGGACTCAACTGGCAGTCTTTGTTCGCGGGAGGTTGTGAGAAATCACTGTGGCGCGGCGTGTGTTGTACGTTTCCCCCAACGGGGCGTCATTTGTATCGTCGACGTGTTATTTGTTCTTCTCTTTCTTTCTTTTTTTGCCCGCGTGGCCCTGTTTTTTCTTTTCTCCATCCATCATCCTGTAAGGCGTGCCCGCA
>NW_902191.1:0-928 GCF_000209065.1 Trypanosoma cruzi | reverse complement strand
AAAAACACGCAGCAGAGGTGCAGGACGGAAAAAGAGGAGAAGAGAAGGCCAATAAGGCTCGGGATGGCACGGCAACCCACAATACACTTAAAGAAACAAAAAAAAATAAAACCAAAAAAAAACGCAAAAAACAGTCCCCTTGAAGAAGTTTTTCACGCCCACAAAAAAAAACTGAAACGAAAAAAAAAATAAAGTTTCCTTGAAGCAGTTTCCACACCCATAGAAATATAACAAAAAAAAGAAAGACATCGTGATGCGGAAAAACAAAGAAAACACGTGTATATTCCTCCCGCAAAAGCAAAAATATATTTGCGTCAGCCGTTCAGCCTCCTGGTGTCCACACAACACCCACATTTCATCGGGACGTTCAGTGCGTTGCTGCACATCTTAAATCCCTTCTTCACCGCACCATCGTCGTGGAGCTCAATGCCGACTGCACGTGTCATCGGCCGACGGAAAAATTAAAGACATCCCGCCAATCTCAAAATATTCCACTATAATACACATATATATATATAAGAAAAAAAAACACAGGCCCCGCGATGCAGTCCCGGGAGGGAGCGCACGCCATTTAAATAACGAATTACACGGGCAGAAAGGGGTAGTCCAATCGACAATAAAAACAGATAAAACAAAAGTTGCATCCACACAAAAGTCAATTATTCCGGAGGGTGCGTGGAGAGGTACATATAGCCCCCGCCGGTGGCAGGAACTCCTCACTGCGATTTCGCAGTAAATGGCCGCAATGCCCCACATCCCCAGCAGCAGCAGCACCCGAGAAATACCCTCACGCATGGAGCCGTCACCGCTTCCTTTTTCCTTTTTATCTTCGGGTTTCCTGTCCTTGATTGCAGTCATCTCAGTGGGATTCAGTGGGCGGTTGTACAGAGAGACGCTCGCCACCGTCACAGGAGAGTTTTGTATACCA
>NW_902190.1:0-928 GCF_000209065.1 Trypanosoma cruzi | reverse complement strand
AGCCGCACATTGCCGTCATAACTTGCGCTGGCTGCCACGTCACTGTACGGTATGGACGCCACCGCTGTGATGGGGTTCGCGTTCCGCCGACATTCCTCCCGTTGCTCTTCACCATTACTGCTGGCCTTCTCCAGTTGTGCCGCCAATATCACCTTCTCCAGACCCGTGCCGTCACCCACAAATCCGTAACCGTGTGCCGCCTCCTGCACCGCAAGCGGCTTCCGTTTGTTGAGATCATATAAGAGAAGCGCACCGTTGGACGCACCACACAATACAACATTTTCGTTGACCATTGTGACACATTCAAGCACAACCTTCACACCAAAATAAGAGTGTGTGGTAAACTCCTGTTGTGTCGCTGCGTCCACCTTCCAGAAACGCATTGTTCCATCCTCTCCAACAGTTGCGCAGCGTTCCCGCTTGAGACAATGTATGCCAAGAACACTTCCCTGATGACCAAAAAGTTTGTCTTGACAAATCATCTGCGGCACAGACCACACTCGCAATGTCTCGTCGCTACTGCAGCTATATAGTGTGTCGTGACGAAACGCCAATCCAGTCACTGCAGAACGATGCATGGATAAAAACCCCATATGCATTCGGGTTCTTGTTACCCATATGCTTATTGTACCATCAGCTCCACCAGCCGCAATGTAAGATGTGACGCTTGTATCGACGGTGCTACGCTCAAACAGGGCGCGTTGTGAGGGGCGTAGACCACTCGTGTCAGAAACGGCTATGGAAAGTACCGCTGCGGGTAAACAAGGTCTAAGAAGGGTCTTCTGCGAAGAATTGGAAGAAAGTGGCAGGGACGGACTGCCGCGCAGCTCCGCCATGTACACAGATCCCGACTTATCCCCAAAGACCACCAATTCGGACCCAAGACCACATACTGCCGTTAACGCATTACTGTTGTGCCCCACGCGCA
>NW_902189.1:0-928 GCF_000209065.1 Trypanosoma cruzi | reverse complement strand
CAATCCTGTGCGTGCGTGCATTCTCAGCGTTTTAAGCACGGCATGTGTGTGCATGTGTGTGTGTGTTTGTCAGCGCCTATACTTGCAGAGCAGCTGTGCGCCACAAGAGAGTCTGAAGAAAGCAACGGCAGAGAGAGGCAGATAAGCACACACGCAAATTACTCATATCATCACACACACACACACGCAGCCGCGGAATGGGTGCACTCAACCACAAAATCAAAAAGAAAAACAAAACAAAAAGCCGAAGCGTGGGACTACCAGCGCACACACACTCTCATTGCTCCCGTAAAGCAAAACACACACACAGGGAGAGAGAGAGAGGTCGCCCACTCAATGCAATGAAAACAAAACAGAAACAGTTACGGTGCTCCGCCCATGCAGCCAGGCAGGACGGCAGCGGTGCGTGTCGTGCAAAAGAGAGCACCAACGGGCCTGCATGGGTGTGCATGCATATATACAATGGGCACATTATTGTGTGTGCTTCGTGGGGTGAGGCGACGACGAGAGTCCATGCAAGGGGACACACACACAGAGAGAGAAGGAAGTGTGTGTATGCGGGCGGTGCATGGCTCTCTCACACTCACTCTCACGCGGCCACCACCGCAGCCGCAGCCGCACAAACCACGAAACAGATGGAATCAGTGCGATTGCAGAACTCGCACACCGTCCTGCAAACCAGAAGTTTAAAAAGCAATATGAAACAAGAATTCAAAAAAAAAAAAAATGGAAAAAACTTAGGCTTCTGCGGGAATCGAACCCGCGTCCCCGGATGACATTGTGAGCGTGTTTGCCACTGAGCTAAAAAAATGCGGTCGCGCGACTCCTTTTCACGTAAAGTATTAATGTCGATCTTCGAACAATCGAGCACATTTGCGTTGTCCCCTGGAAAACGAAAAAGACGTGTTAGGATGCGCAGCCGCAGCGT
>NW_902188.1:0-928 GCF_000209065.1 Trypanosoma cruzi | reverse complement strand
GTTCGCGTGGCTCGGCGTGCAGCTGCAGGTGGTGGTGCCGAGGACCAGCCAAAAGAAGGTGTGTGCGGGCACTGGCGCCAATGCGATCCTTCTGAACGGGGGGCAGCGCAAGAAGCTGAGGAAGTTCCAGACTCAGCTGTGGCTTGCCGTGAGCTACACCGCGTCGACCGTGTTTGGGTACATGGTGCAGCGCGGCGAGCCGTGGTTTGGGCTCCCACTCAGCGAGGCGAACCGCATCAACATCCTCTCGCCGCACCCGTACAACCCTGGGCGCTGGATACTGCTCTACTACCAGTACGGCCTTGGGTTCTACCTATCGGAGTGCTTCTCGCACCTCGCGAATCACGACATAAAGCGCTCGGACTTCTTGGAGTACGTGATCCACCACATTGTGACCATCGCCCTGATCGTCTTCTCACACTGCAGCTACGAGCATCGCTTTGGTGTTTATGTACTGTTCATTCACGACGCCAGTGACATCATGCTTGCGGTGAGCAAGGCCCTGAGCTACGTTGTGAAGGCGGCAGAGGCGCGGGAGCAGCGAGCCGCTCGGAACGGAGGAAAGGGTGCTGCGCCTGCAGGGCCCCCAGCATGCCGTCTCTACAGACTTGTTTTTAGCAGCACGACGGTGCTCCTCTCGTTTGTCGTATTTGTTGCGCTGTTTGTCTTCTTCCGCCTCATTTGTCTCCCGTTCCTCGCATTGGCAAGCGTCGGGCTTGCGGTGAGGATACGCACGTTCACGGTGTGCTACTGGGTCTTGGTTGTCCTCCTGCAGGTGGTGCTGCAGGGACTGCATTTGTACTGGTTTGCACTGATTGTGAAGCTGGCGATTCGGGCGCTTTTGGGTGGTCCCCTTGATGACATCCGCTCTGAGGATGATGAGGAAGGCGACGGTCATTGAACGGCGGCTTCTGACAATAGAAAGGAG
>NW_902187.1:0-928 GCF_000209065.1 Trypanosoma cruzi | reverse complement strand
GTGTGAACACGCAAACAGACATTGAAAGAGAGTGTCTCTGACCACCACCATCCATAATTCGAAACAAAAATTTAGACCACAGCGTGTGGTGCAGCAGCCGCTCGAAAACGATTATCCGAGTGCAGCACCGTTGTGGGCAAGAGCTCGCGACATTCCTCCAAGCAGAGGATAGTTCCGGGTTGTTTGGCGTCCAGTGTGTGAACACGCAAACAGACATTGAAAGAGAGTGTCTCTGACCACCACCATCCATAATTCGAAACAAAAATTTAGACCACAGCGTGTGGTGCAGCAGCCGCTCGAAAACGATTATCCGAGTGCAGCACCGTTGTGGGCAAGAGCTCGCGAAATTCCTCCAAGCAGAGGATAGTTCCGGGTTGTTTGGCGTCCAGTGTGTGAACACGCAAACAGACATTGAAAGAGAGTGTCTCTGACCACCACCATCCATAATTCGAAACAAAAATTTAGACCACAGCGTGTGGTGCAGCAGCCGCTCGAAAACGATTATCCGAGTGCAGCACCGTTGTGGGCAAGAGCTCGCGAAATTCCTCCAAGCAGAGGATAGTTCCGGGTTGTTTGGCGTCCAGTGTGTGAACACGCAAACAGGCATTGAAAGAGAGTGTCTCTGACCACCACCATCCATAATTCGAAACAAAAATTTAGACCACAGCGTGTGGTGCAGCAGCCGCTCGAAAACGATTATCCGAGTGCAGCACCGTTGTGGGCAAGAGCTCGCGACATTCCTCCAAGCAGCGGATAGTTCCGGGTTGTTTGGCGTCCAGTGTGTGAACACGCAAACAGACATTGAAAGAGAGTGTCTCTGACCACCACCATCCATAATTCGAAACAAAAATTTAGACCACAGCGTGTGGTGCAGCAGCCGCTCGAAAACGATTATCCGAGTGCAGCACCGTTGTGGGCAAGAGCTCGC
>NW_902186.1:0-928 GCF_000209065.1 Trypanosoma cruzi | reverse complement strand
CGTCCCCGGATGACATTGTGAGCGTGTTTGCCACTGAGCTAAAAAAATGCGGTCGCGCGACTCCTTTTCACGTAAAGTATTAATGTCGATCTTCGAACAATCGAGCACATTTGCGTTGTCCCCTGGAAAACGAAAAAGACGTGTTTAGGATGCGCAGCCGCAGCGTGGTTACTACTGTAAGTCGTCATATATCTAACGCCCGAGGCCACCGCTGCAACTTGGATAATTCGACACGTCGTGCTGTATCTAACGTCCGGGGCAGCCGCTGCAACTTGGATAATTCGACACGTCGTGCTGTATCTAGCGTCCGGGGCCACCGCCCTACCATTTTTTATTTCTTGCGGCGGCCAACCCCGGCAGTAAGGACAAAAAAAAGAATCGCGTTTTCTTTAATGTTTTTCCTGTTTGGGGGCGGGGATTTTTGTTTTCTATGATTGCCTCTTTTTTTTTGTCTGTTCCAGGTTGGTTTTGAGGACGCTTGATGTGCCTGCTGGGTGATCGCCGGCTTTTTTATTGGTGATTGCGTATTTTTGGCTTACCGGTGTGCCGCTCAGCGCCATTTTGTTTTACTTCTTTTCTGCTTATTGGGGCGTGTTGTTATTCGTCACGCGTCAGCACACACCGAGCAACATGTCAAAAAAAAAAAATGCAGGTTTTTTCCCCCTCGCGAGGGCCTCGGCAGCCACAATCCTGTGCGTGCGTGCATTCTCAGCGTTTTAAGCACGGCATGTGTGTGCATGTGTGTGTGTGTTTGTCAGCGCCTATACTTGCAGAGCAGCTGTGCGCCACAAGAGAGTCTGAAGAAAGCAACGGCAGAGAGAGGCAGATAAGCACACACGCAAATTACTCATATCATCACACACACACACACGCAGCCGCGGAATGGGTGCACTCAACCACAAAATCAAAAAGAAAAACAAAACAAAAA
>NW_902185.1:0-928 GCF_000209065.1 Trypanosoma cruzi | reverse complement strand
GGAGGCATGCGGTGCTGGTAGATTAGGGGAGGGCGCGGGTGCCACGGCTGTGCGGCTGCGCAGCCACCCATCGGACTCCGCCCCGACCGCGTCATTGATTGTTGGTTTCTGTTGGTTTGTTTCTATTTTTTGTGCGGGTGCCTTCAGTGACTCTCCTTCCTGTTGCACGGTGACTGTGTGGGAGGGCATGCTTGTCACTTTTTACACTTCTGATGTTGTTTAGAAAGAGCAACAAGAGAAGGAGCGAAGAATTATGCGGAATGACTTATTACTTTATATGTAGGTATGTATGTATCGATTTATTTCTGTGGATTATTTTATTTTTCTTCCCTCTCTTTTTTTCTTTTGCGTTGCTCCACACGTGATTCAGCGTTTGCTTTACTACGGCCACACACGGGTAGCCTGAGCCGCGGATGGCTTTTTTCTTTTTGACGCCATTTCCTGTTAGACGCTAACGCGGGCACGTTCGGCAAGCATCCACTCTCCGCAGCATGCTGCCTGATATTTTGGAGTCATCTCAGATGTGACGCAGCCACCGCCGCCGTGGCACTCATGGGAAGTAAGATGGAACGCGGGGCAGCGAAAGATATTGTGCTGCACATGTGTCTGTCGCATTTGTTCTGTCGTGGTGGCTTCAATGTGGAAGGAGAGGGATCAACATTGCACGATTCCGAGGCTTGGAGGGGTTATTACCCCTTTTTTTAAAAAATATTTTTGTTATGATCTCTGGTTCCCACCCGTGCTTGCCCCGATTTCTTTTCTAAGTGGAGCTGTGCCATGGCCGTCCTTTTTGTTGTTTGCGGGAGGAAGAACACATTGCGCGTGAAGAAGCCACACGTCATGCATGCGACGTCCAGGGAGGTACGTATTTGGGGTGGGGTGCACATATGTGGATGTCGTGTGAGACGAAGCGGGGGCTGACTGATCA
>NW_902184.1:0-928 GCF_000209065.1 Trypanosoma cruzi | reverse complement strand
GGAAGAGTTCGCGTCAATGAAATGAAGCTGAGCGACTTTCTTACGAGGGAACTGGACGGCAGGGGCATTGTGGACACCAATCGGGATGTCTTGCCGGAGGAGTTTTTCAAGGACCCCACGAAGTATATCCGTGATAAAGGAGCATTGGACGAAATACAGGCATCGGATCGTTATTTGAGTATGAAGCGAGCTGTAAAGGGTGAAGTGATCTTCGATGAGGATATACGCAGGCTTTGCGATAAGGGTGTCAACAATCCACCGGGGCGGTCATTAGCTGCTGCGGAGGTAAAAGCAACTGTTCATAACTTCACCAAACATTTCTTGGATGCAGCTGCCGAGGAGGCGAGGGACCCAACGACGACGAGCGCACCGGAGAAACTGGAGGGATGCTACGAGTCTGTGCACAATGCGAGGTGGAGCCATGCGGTGGAACTTCCGGACGGCGTGGAGCGGAAGAAAACGAGGACGGGAATGTGGGTGCATGAGGGGAAGCCAGAACAGTCATGGTCGTACAAGAAAGCTGACGACGCTACCGAAAAGAATGACGCTGTGCAGCAATTCGGTGCGACACCTCCCGTGTTGATGGTGCTTGCCTCGGAGAAGGGATGGCCGTACTCGTGGAATACGATACAGGATCTTCCTAAGGACGTTTTTGTAAACTGTGAGGTGGATCGAGTGTGGCAGATCGTCAAGGGCGGTCTAACCGCGTGGCTCAGCCCTCACGGCGGGACCGACTTTAGGCCCGAGCGGCGTGTGTTGATTGGGACGCCCGGGATCGGGAAATCGGTGGCTGCCGGCTCGTACCTCCTCTACCAGCTGCTGCACGACGATTTCGAGAAAATCCAAGTGATAGTCCACTGTTTTGGTGGAGGAGATGCGTACGTGTCTGACAAGACCACCCGAGCGGGACAAGATACGGCGATGAGGA
>NW_902183.1:0-928 GCF_000209065.1 Trypanosoma cruzi | reverse complement strand
GTCCTCAAAACCAACCTGGAACAGACAAAAAAAAAGAGGCAATCATAGAAAACAAAGATCCCCGCCCCCAAACAGGAAAAACATTAAAGAAAACGCGATTCTTTTTTTTGTCCTTACTGCCGGGGTTGGCCGCCGCAAGAAATAAAAAATGGTAGGGCGGTGGCCCCGGACGCTAGATACAGCACGACGTGCGAATTATCCAAGTTGCAGCGGCTGCCCCGGACGTTAGATACGGGACGACGTGTCGAATTATCCAAGTTGCAGCGGCTGCCCCGGACGTTAGATACAGCACGACGTGTCGAATTATCCAAGCTGCAGCGGTGGCCTCGGGCGTTAGATATATGACGACTTACAGTAGTAACCACGCTGCGGCTGCGCATCCTAAACACGTCTTTTTCGTTTTCCAGGGGACAACGCAAATGTGCTCGATTGTTCGAAGATCGACATTAATACTTTACGTGAAAAGGAGTCGCGCGACCGCATTTTTTTAGCTCAGTGGCAAACACGCTCACAATGTCATCCGGGGACGCGGGTTCGATTCCCGCAGAAGCCTAAGTTTTTTCCATTTTTTTTTTTTTTGAATTCTTGTTTCATATTGCTTTTTAAACTTCTGGTTTGCAGGACGGTGTGCGAGTTCTGCAATCGCACTGATTCCATCTGTTTCGTGGTTTGTGCGGCTGCGGCTGCGGTGGTGGCCGCGTGAGAGTGAGTGTGAGAGAGCCATGCACCGCCCGCATACACACACTTCCTTCTCTCTCTGTGTGTGTGTCCCCTTGCATGGACTCTCGTCCTCGCCTCACCCCACGAAGCACACACAATAATGTGCCCATTGTATATATGCATGCACACCCATGCAGGCCCGTTGGTGCTCTCTTTTGCACGACACGCACCGCTGCCGTCCTGCCTGGCTGCATGGGCGGAGCACCGT
>NW_902182.1:0-928 GCF_000209065.1 Trypanosoma cruzi | reverse complement strand
TTCCGAGGCGATACACGGTTACGGTGGCTACGGCCTCTGGGTCGCAGCCTAACATTGGGCCGCAGTATGATCCCACCACACGTAGTCTTGTAATGAACGTAACAATCACCCGCGATATCATGGGAAATGTGCGCTTTTCTGTTGCGAATTCTAGTGACATTATGAAAATAACTCAATCGCATGTATGGCGAGATCCTCGTATTGAGGGATGGATCACCACAAGCAAAAGCTGTGTTGCAGTTTGTCGTGATATTGGCGAACTGTTGGGAATCAAGAAGCCCTTCCCGTTCACCTTTCAGTGGAGAAAAAACCTGAGGGATACAGTCCGTGTAGAGCAGTATCTGCGCCGTCATGTACACGAGGAATTCCTGCGAAATGTGCAGCAACAGATTGTGCAGGTCGCAGAAGAATTTGGACGTGATGAAGGGGTAACAGATGACTCTGTATACATCAAATACATTGGAGACTACGTCTCAGGAATAGCCATTACACTTGACGAGAAGACCGTCGATGCGGATAAACCCCCCGAGTTGTTTGTAACGACTACTGTTGAGTATCAGCAGCGTTGTAGACATGCTGTAGTGATGATATCCAGATACTTTGAAGCGTATCGAAAGCCGCGTGTTGTGGCCCAGTCGCTACGTGATCAGCTTGTAAATGTTGTTCTTCTTGCAGATCTTAGCAAGCGTATGAGCGAGGTCAGAACCTCCATTGCTCAAGTATTAGGAGGAAATGGACGTGTAAAGATCATATGGGACAATCTTTTACGTTCCTGTGCAAAAGTATCTGTTCCTTTGCTTCTTCGTAGTTTATCACACCTGGTTCTCTCATGCAGTAATATTTATGTAGAACGACTTGAAGGCATTCGTCAGCTTTTGAGTGGCATTACACCCTCAAATGAGGGCTATTGTCCTCTTTTCGGAACGAT
>NW_902181.1:0-928 GCF_000209065.1 Trypanosoma cruzi | reverse complement strand
AATATACGTGCTAAAAACTCACTGCGCTGGCGGGGGAGCGGCGGTCTGAATTGACACCGCCGGTGCCGCCTGCCCTGACTGCACCTTTGCGTGTTTCCGGCGGCGGGTGCCCATCATATCATCGCCATGTGGCATGTCGTCGGGGTGGAAAATTGTCAGCACAATTTTCCCACGCGTGTGTCCCGCGGAAATGATGTCCAATGCGGTGTCGGCACGCTCCACGGGCACAGTCTCCAGCTGCAGTTTAAAGGCACCTAGCTGGTAGAGTTTCATGCACGTTTCCACCACGTGTCGGAGGTTGCCGCGTGTGAGGGGGTCGGCGTGCAGCCCAGTAAGACAGACGTAACCTATCGACAGCTGCCGGCGGAAGAACACCTCACTGGATATTGGCATATGCTCAGGAAGAACGCAGATAGAGCCACCAAACCGCAGGGCGTCTGCGTGATGCACCGCCAGCGCGGCATCGGCAACCTCCAGCACGTAGTCAACGCCAAATCCCCTCGTGTGGGCAAGGCACTCACCTACGACATCTGAGGCAGTATAATCAAAGACATAGTCTGCTCCCAGCGACTTCACATAGGCGACGTTAACGGTAGAGCAGGACGCTAACACGTACATTCCAGCGTACTTGGCCAGTTGCACCGCCGCAGAGCCAATTCCACCTGACGCACCGCTAATGAATATACTACGCCCAGACGAGACACGCAGCTTGTCAAACAGTGCGACATACGCCGTCCCCACAGCACACGGCATCACAGCGGCCTCCAAAAAGCCAATCACATCATCAGTTGTAGGCGATGGGATCTTTCCAACCGCATCGGCCATCGCCAATGCATATTGGCAGAATGTCCCACCGTTTGCCATTGTAATGTCCGCAAGGAAGGCGACGCGATCACCCACCTGTAGACCGTACCGCTCGCGTTGCTCC
>NW_902180.1:0-928 GCF_000209065.1 Trypanosoma cruzi | reverse complement strand
ATGTTCCAGAGCTCGCGCCCGATCGAGTGGCCACGTTTAGGGCTTTTGAGCAGCTGCTACGATTGCCAACACGTTTGAAGGAAGACAATCACGAGATATTTTGCGCTAATGGCAGGGAATGGCGTCTTGTGCTTGTGGATGTTCCTCATAACGCCAACTTGTCTCACGTTCAGAGCCTAGTGTGCCCGGGATCCTCCGTCATTGACATGAGTATCGGTACTGCACTATGGCACGCTGCCCAGGGCTGTGGTCGAGTGCAGCGTGTCCGTGCCGAAGAGGAATTGGTGTCTCGAATGCGGTCAAAAAATTCTTTGTGCGGTCGCCATAAATTCTACCGAGTGTCAACGGAGGAGAAAAAACCCTGCGAATTGGAAGGAATTATCCCTACATGCGGGGACGCCGCAGATGAGACAAAATTTGTCCCGTTGATTGAGGCTATCATCTCGGAATTGGAGGCGTTTAATGAGGAACCGTCATCTCCTGTGCTGTTGTCAACCTTGGGAAAAGATCACAGGACGACACTGCGTCCCGTGCTGACGAAATACGGGTACAAAAAACTGGGACCGTATCTCAACGACGCGTCCGCGGCTGGCTTGATTGCCTTTGCTAGGCGTGACGAGGCTCCGTCCAAAGCCGTGCGCCTGGTGAGGCCGGCAGACATGGGGAAGGTGCAGCGAGTGGTTCCTGCAAAGTGGCGATTAGCGCTTGTTTTTAACTTCTTTCCTTTGTGTCCGTGTTCAGGAAGTGGTGAAGAGAACACCAGCGACAGCAAATCAGACACGTCAGCGGAGAGCAGAGCACCCACGCAAAGTGCGGGAAAAAAGAGAGTCTGTAAGGGACGGCATGGAAAACAATTGCACACATAAAAAAAAAATAACAACACGGCAAGTCACAGAAGAAGACAACACACACACAAACACAGAGAGAG
>NW_902179.1:0-928 GCF_000209065.1 Trypanosoma cruzi | reverse complement strand
GTCACTCCGCAGTGAATGGGGCACGGCGCCTCATTTCAGGCGATCACACGCAGTGCACCACGCCCACAACAAAACACGATCGCGCCGCTCTCCCACGCCGTCGCTCCTCCTGCGACGGTCACGGAAGAAAAGCAGTACCCGCATGCAACTGCCGGCACAGAGCACTAAAGGACCATCCAGGTGCACTGCAGTACGTACACCGCGTGCGTGTGTTCGTGTGTGCCTGCAAGTACGCAAAGGAAGAGAGGAGTAAAACACGTGAAGCCACAAAACAAAAGAACACAGCAGAGAAGCAGGAAAAAAAAAACACAAGAAGAAGACTGACGGGACCCAAGACGGCAATGCAGCCCAAGCAGTGGGAAATGACAGGAGATTTATTTCCCTTTTTTTTTTTCCAAAGGAGAACGCTCTTCGTGGAACCGTTATTTTCTCCCGCACTCACAGAAGCACAAACAAATGAATCAAGCAAGCAGCTTTTCCGCAGAAAATCTTTTTTCTGGTGCTTCAAAGCGTTATGTCTGTTTTTGTTGTTGTCTCTTTTTTCTTTGGTTTCCTGCAGGAGATTTGGAAAAGACATACTCGTCCCCGTCGCTTCAGCCCCCCGGCGTCCACGCGTCATTTATGTTCCACTGGGGACGCTCCGTGCGTCCCTTTTACTGTTGATGACAATTTCTTGTATTTTATTTTTCCACCGGCGCCACCGGCGTGGCAGGAAATGCCAAGAGCGTCGGTGGTCGGTGGACGGAAACAGTGAATGGACCCCGCCACCCCCCCAGAAGGCTCCACCACAAAATAAATAAATAAAAAATAAAATAAAATAAAAAATAAGGAAAACCGCGGCGCTGGCACAAAAATAAAAGTAAATAAAAATAAAAAAACGCTCAATAAAAAAAAATATATACTGTCTCGCACAAAAAAAAAAGAAGCA
>NW_902178.1:0-928 GCF_000209065.1 Trypanosoma cruzi | reverse complement strand
CGGACACGCACCCACCGAAGACCGCATCCACCGACCCAGACACGTATCAGCAGGGCTCTCGTGGTGTGTCGCACTCGCCCCGTCAACCATCCCTCCTGTCTATCAAATCCCTTTCTACAGATGGTAAATCCAGATACACGATTCCGATAGGTCGTTATCCCACTAATTATAAACCTAATACTGCGAGTAATCCCTAACACCTTGAAACGATAGTTGTGCTGGTAAAGCAAAAGTATCTCTAACTGCACGGCCAGAAAAGGAACAAAAGGAAGCAACCACAGTAACCAAACACAGTGGCACGCAGAGGCATCCGGCCACAAAAAATCCCAAA
The DNA here is from genome assembly GCF_000209065.1 of Trypanosoma cruzi. NCBI lineage: Eukaryota > Euglenozoa > Kinetoplastea > Trypanosomatida > Trypanosomatidae > Trypanosoma > Trypanosoma cruzi. The sequence goes on along the minus strand of NW_902178.1, from coordinate 597 downwards.
CACAGTACAAACCCCAACAGGAAACCGCGCAGACGCAATCAATTCAGTAGCACCATCACCCTCGCACCGCCCGCGCAGCCCCACACAGCCGCCGTCCCAAGTAAAAGGGTCCCGGCAAAAACAAACATGACCACTGGCGTCGCTGGTGTGACCGATGAGTCGGCACTGCACAAGAAACAGCGAACTCATACGTGCACGGCATACACAAGAACGAAATGAAGAATGAAGGAGCACGGCGGCAGTACGCAGACACGGGGAAAAAGGATCCACATCAACTGCACAGTCCGATTGGCTCGCAGCCGTACGGATGGTGGTCGCGCCGCCGCCGCACTTTGCGTGTGTGTGTCTGCCGTGGACTGAGAGGATGATGAGACGAAAAAGAGATGCGGTGCGGTCCTCATCCATCTCGGTTAACTGTGACACCAGTCACGCCATCCCGTCAGATTACCTGCAGCCAAGACCGTCACCGTCAGCAGCGGTCGGTGCCTTCTCTCTCCACCGGTCGCCGTCACGCGCCTCCTCCCTCACCAATACAACGGGGGAGCAGCAGCCACACGCAACTGCCAGCACCGAGTACAAAAGAAGAATCCACCTGCA
>NW_902177.1:0-928 GCF_000209065.1 Trypanosoma cruzi | reverse complement strand
AAGCTTTGCCCCAAGTAGGTATATGTACACATATGTATTCCGATAGCCACTCTCGTGACATGCTGCGCTCTATTCGGATTGGATACATATATATACATACATATATATATATTAATAATTTACGAAGTGTCAAATTTTGGGGCTCTCCAGCCACAGGACCCCGCCGCAATGTGGGAATCAAAAGAGAGTGGGTGAGATGGTAAAATTAAATTTATAAAATTATCTGGCGGCTATCGGTTCCCTAATCCCCTACAGCCGTGGTCATACCAAAAATCATACGGTAGAAAAGTGTCGTAAAAAAGTGTATTCGTTTTATCAGGATACATATTAATTTAAATAGCCAGCCCTCCTCGCGATCATCCCCTCCACAAGCTCCTAGAAAATAACAGCGGAAGTCCATAGAACCATCACAGTACTGAATGTGGGAAGCGGGGTCGCCACGGGAGTGTGGGAACGTCATGCACTACACTCGGCGATGCAGTCACAAAGCAGGTGCTTACACCACCACGGCCACCAGCACCCACGAGCCCAGCATGGGGTGGCAGAGGATGCCACTGCAGCCAGCGGCGAGCACCGCAGTGTCCCTCACGGCCACCTGAAGACAAATGTCCCGGTGACACGTGTGCCGGCGGGGAGACTGTCGACGGTGCGGCACGGGTCATCCGCATGGGAATCGTCCAGCAGCTCGTTGCTGTGCGCAGGCGGAACACCCGGCGCGTTCGCGATGGTGATGTGTGGATGAACATTTTCGCAGGGGACCTCTCCCTCGTTGCGCACCGCGATCGCCGTCCCCTTCGGATCAGACGCAACGCTCGTCAGCGTGAGCTCAATGGACTCGCCCAGCAGCCCCACCAGCTGCCGCAGCAGGACAGGGTCCTTGCAGGCGTCACGACGCAGGTACAGTGTCGTCACATGGAAGGCCTTCTGC
>NW_902176.1:0-928 GCF_000209065.1 Trypanosoma cruzi | reverse complement strand
GGTTGTTTGGCGTTCAGTGTGTGACCACGCAAACAGACATTGAAAGAGAGTGCCTCTGACCACCACCATTCATAATTCGAAACAAAAATTTAGACCACAGCGTGTGGTGCAGCAGCCACTCGAAAACGATTATCCGAGTGCAGCACCCCTGTGGGCAAGAGCTCGCGAAATTCCTCCAAGCAGCGGATAGTTCCGGGTTGTTTGGCGTCCAGTGTGTGAACACGCAAACAGACACTGAAAGAGAGTGTCTCTGACCACCACCATTCATAATTCGAAACAAAAACATAGACCACAACGTGTGGTGCAGCAGCCGCTCGAAAACGATCCGCCGACTGCAGCACCGTTGTGGGCAAGAGCTCGCGAAATTCCTCCAAGCAGCGGATAGTTCCGGGTTGTTTGGCGTTCAGTGTGTGAACACGCAAACAGACATTGAAAGAGAGTGTCTCTGACCACCACCATTCATAATTCAAAACAAAAATTTAGACCACAGCGTGTGGTGCAGCAGCCGCTCGAAAACGATTATCCGAGTGCAGCACCCCTGTGGGCAGGATCTCGCGAAATTCCTCCAAGCAGCGGATAGTTCCGGGTTGTTTGGCGTTCAGTGTGTGAACACGCAAACAGACATTGAAAGAGAGTGTCTCTGACCACTACCATTCATAATTCGAAACAAAATTTAGACCACAGCGTGTGGTGCAGCAGCCGCTCGAAAACGATCCGCCGAGTGCAGCACCCCTGTGGGCAAGATCTCGCGAAATTCCTCCAAGCAGCGGATAGTTCCGGGTTGTTTGGCGTTCAGTGTGTGAACACGCAAACAGACATTGAAAGAGAGCGTCTCTGACCACCACCATTCATAATTCGAAACAAAATTTAGACCACAGCGTGTGGTGCAGCAGCCACTCGAAAACGATCCGCCGAGTGCAGCACCGTG
>NW_902175.1:0-928 GCF_000209065.1 Trypanosoma cruzi | reverse complement strand
CTGGCAAACGGGTTCGTGGACGACGCGGCTGCGCGGCGTGGCGCCCCGGCTGGCTGTGTCTGCTGCTGCGACCTCATCTCGGCCTCCATCCGGTGCATCGCCGCCCCCGCTGCCTGACGCTCCTCCTCATGGCTCTGCTGCATCCGACACAACTCCTCCTTCAGCTTGGCATTCTCTTCCTTCAGACTCAGCAGAGAATGCAAGGCATCGGAATCACCACCGGGCTCCTTGAACGAATTCAGCTGCTCCAAAAACCTCGCTTCAAGCTCCGCCTCCTGCTCCTCCAGTTTATGCCGAAGCAGATCATCGTGCTCCGCAATGCGGTCGCTTGCCTCGAGCAGCGCAGCCTCAATCTCCTCCTCATGGCTCTGCTGCATCCGATACAACTCCTCCTTCAGCTTGGCATTCTCTGCCGCCATCTCGGCCTCCATCCGGTGCATGGTCGCCTCCGCATCGGCGCACTGCCGTGCAAGACGCTCCACCTCTCCCACAGCGCTATCCCGGGCCAGTGTGGCGCTTGACAAAGCAGCCTCCAGCTCCGCTAGCCGCCCTCGAAGCTCTGTCACGAGGCCCTCCGGTCCGGCCTGGCGATCCACGGACACGGCATCACCAGTCGCCGTGGGGTGCTGCTCGGTGCCAACGCCAAAAACGTCATCGCCATCGTCACCCTGGTCAGGAAATGACCCTGGTTCCTTCGACAGCGCGCCCATGCTGGCAAACGGGTTCGTGGACGACGCGGCTGCGCGGCGTGGCGGCCCGGCTGGCTGTGTCTGCTGCTGCGACCTCATCTCGGCCTCCATCCGGTGCATCGCCGCCCCCGCTGCCTGACGCTCCTCCTCATGGCTCTGCTGCATCCGACACAACTCCTCCTTCAGCTTGGCATTCTCTTCCTTCAGACTCAGCAGAGAATGCAAGGCATCGGAATCAC
>NW_902174.1:0-928 GCF_000209065.1 Trypanosoma cruzi | reverse complement strand
GCAAACAGACATTGAAAGAGAGTGTCTCTGACCACCACCATTCATAATTCGAAACAAAAATTTAGACCACAGCGTGTGGTGCAGCAGCCGCTCGAAAACGATTATCCGACTGCAGCACCCTTGTGGGCAAGATCTCGCGACATTCCTCCAAGCAGCGGATAGTTCAGGGTTGTTTGGCGTCCAGTGTATGAACACGCAAACAGACATTGAAAGAGAGTGCCTCTGACCACCACCATTCATAATTCGAAACAAAAATTTAGACCACAGCGTGTGGTGCAGCAGCCGCTCGAAAACGATTATCCGACTGCAGCACCCTTGTGGGCAAGATCTCGCGACATTCCTCCAAGCAGCGGATAGTTCAGGGTTGTTTGGCGTCCAGTGTATGAACACGCAAACAGACATTGAAAGAGAGTGCCTCTGACCACCACCATTCATAATTCGAAACAAAAATTTAGACCACAGCGTGTGGTGCAGCAGCCGCTCGAAAACGATCCGGCGAGTGCAGCACCCCTGTGGGCAAGAGCTCGCGAAATTCCTCCAAGCAGCGGATAGTTCAGGGTTGTTTGGTGTCCAGTGTGTGAACACGCAAACAGACATTGAAAGAGAGTGCCTCTGACCACCACCATTCATAATTCGAAACAAAAATTTAGACCACAGCGTGTGGTGCAGCAGCCGCTCGAAAACGATCCGCCGAGTGCAGCACCCTTGTGGGCAAGATCTCGCGACATTCCTCCAAGCAGCGGATAGTTCAGGGTTGTTTGGCGTCCAGTGTGTGAACACGCAAACAGACATTGAAAGAGAGTGCCTCTGACCACCACCATTCATAATTCGAAACAAAAACATAGACCACAGCGTGTGGTGCAGCAGCCACTCGAAAACGATTATCCGACTGCAGCACCCTTGTGGGCAAGATCTCGCGACATTCCTC
>NW_902173.1:0-928 GCF_000209065.1 Trypanosoma cruzi | reverse complement strand
GCGGCGACGGCCCCGTACGAGAGATATATGACGACGAATCGAAGTATTCACGCTGCGGCTGCGGCCCCGTACGAGAGATATATGACGACGAATCGAGGTATCCACGCTGCGGCGGCGCACCCTAAACATGTCGCTTTCGTTTTCCAGGGGACAACGCAAATGTGCTCGATTGTTCGAAGATCGAACTTAACACCTTACGTCAAAATGGGTCGCGCGACCACATTTTTTTTAGCTCAGTGGCAAAACAAGCTCACAATTTCATCCGGGGTGCGGGTTCGAGCCCCGAAGAAGCCTAAGTTTTTTTCCTTTTTTTTTTGGAATTCTTGTTTCTTATTGCTTTTTAAACTTCTGGTTTGCAGGACGGTGTGCGAGTTCTGCAATCGCACTGATTCCATCAGTTTCGTGGTGTGTGCGGCTGCGGCTGCGGTGGTGGCCGCGTGAGAGTGAGTGAGAGAGCGCCATGCACCGCCCGCACACACACTCGTCTTTCACCCACTCTCTGTGTGTGTCCCCTTGCATGGACTCTCGCCCTCACCTCATCCCACGAAGCACACACATAATGTGCCCATTGTATATATTGCATGCACACCCATGCAGGCCCGTTGGTGCTCTCTTTTGCACGACACGCACCGCTGCCGTCCTGCCTGACTGCATGGGCGGAGCACCGTAACTGTTTCTGTTTTGTTTTTATTGCATTGAGTGGGCAACCTCTCTCTCTCTCCCTGTGTGTGTGTTTTGCTTTACGGGAGCAATGAGAGTGTGTGCGCTGGTCGTCCCACGCTTCGGCTTTTTGTTTTGTTTTTCATTGTTTTGTGGTTGAGAGCACCCATTCCGCGGGCTGCGTGTGTGTGTTTGTGTGTGATGATATGAGTAATTTGTGCGTGTGTGCTATCTGCCTCTCTCTGCCGTTGCTTCTTCTGACTCTCTT
>NW_902172.1:0-928 GCF_000209065.1 Trypanosoma cruzi | reverse complement strand
CGTTTCAGCACCTCCACCGCGCGGTCCCCAGCGGCGCTCGCGTCCTCCTCGTCCTCAACGGCAAGCACGCTGCCGTCCAGCGCACGCTGCAGGCTGTCCGCGACCCGCGTCAGCTCGCTCAGCTTCGACTCCAGCGCCCGTCCGCGCGCTGCGCTCTCGTCCAGTCTGTCGTGCAGTTCCTCTTCACGTGCTCTCGCCTCCTCGGCCGCTCTCATGATGGCCGCTGCCGCTGGCTCCTCACTCTCCTCCACGCCAAGGGCGGCCAGCGCAGACTCGATACCGTGCAGGCACTGCGCGCGCGTCGAAGGGTCCTCGCGGTCCGCACAGCGGTCACCCGCATCTTCGTCGCCCACAAGCGCGCGGTAGCGCTGCTCGCTCCTGCGCAGCGCCTCCATGTCGCTCGCCATCTTCCGGCACTGCTGCAGCAGAGGCTCGGCCTCGGCGTCTTCCAGTTTCCGCTGCATCGCGCCGCCCATTACCGCCGAGACGGTGACCGAGTCCTCGCACAGGCGTTTCAGCGCCTCCACCGCGCGGTCCCCAGCGGCGCTCGCGTCCTCCTCGTCCTCAACGGCAAGCACGCTGCCGTCCAGCGCACGCTGCAGGCTGTCCGCGACCCGCGTCAGCTCGCTCAGCTTCGACTCCAGCGCCCGTCCGCGCGCTGCGCTCTCGTCCAGTCTGTCGTGCAGTTCCTCTTCACGTGCTCTCGCCTCCTCGGCCGCTCTCATGATGGCCGCTGCCGCTGGCTCCTCACTCTCCTCCACGCCAAGGGCGGCCAGCGCAGACTCGATACCGTGCAGGCACTGCGCGCGCGTCGAAGGGTCCTCGCGGTCCGCACAGCGGTCACCCGCATCGTCGTCGCCCACAAGCGCGCGGTAGCGCTGCTCGCTCCTGCGCAGCGCCTCCAGTCGCTCGCCATCTTCCGGCACTG
>NW_902171.1:0-928 GCF_000209065.1 Trypanosoma cruzi | reverse complement strand
AAAGGGGGAATGTACAATCTTGGAAAAAGAGAAAAGAAAATAAAGAATGTATCCCTCAATTTGCTTTCCTCCCATCACTCAGGCGGATCTCTGTGCACCTCTGCCGCACCCAACACTTCACCGTCCTTCTCATTCCGTCATTCATTGGCTTGGCAATCCCACCCCACCCCGCCATGTGAAGGGAACAACACGCATGCTGAATGACAAAAATAAATACAAAAGCAGCAGGCAACGCATTTCCTCGTCAGTGTGTCAATGTCTTTTCTCCAATCCCCAGACTTGCGATCCACGCCATGTATGACTCTCCGTCATCGGGTGCTGCAACAACTTCAGCCTCGTCACATCGTTCTACCTCAATCCCGCGTACATCTGCCCCGCCTGCTGCCGTTAACCGCACCTCTTTTCCGCTCTCGTGATTGGAATTCATCTCGTCCGCGGCGAGTATGGCGCTGCGATAATCCTCAAACTTCACGAAGGCCGTACCCAAGAAACGCCCCGTGCGTCGATGTCGCAGGAACCGCACATCCACCACGTTACCGAACTGAGAGAAGACGGTTGCAACATCTCCCTCAGAGAGACTGACGGCGCTCTTCGCGTCTGCGTGTTCAAGGCGTCGCACGACAATCCACGCCGATTTGCCAAGAAGTTTGTGATACTCCTCGGTGTAGGCACCCGATTTGCCGTTCTTGTAACGCTGAATACCTCGCTGATGCATCACCCACGTAGTCGCCAGAAACACCAACCGTCACCGGCTCCACGGGACAGACGCAAGGTCCCAGAATAAAAATATCCCTATTCAATTCACGGGAAAGTAAAAGTGAAGAGAAGTCATTACAGACCCAGTTGCATCCCATCTCGCTTTTCTTCACAATACAGTAAAACGTAATTTTCACACCAGTAAATAAATGAGGATATTTATGAGCGCATA
>NW_902170.1:0-928 GCF_000209065.1 Trypanosoma cruzi | reverse complement strand
GACAGTAAGGACCGAAGTGCAACGGGCGGCCATGTGACAGTTACTAACGTCATGCTATACAATGAGAAACTGTTTGGAAGTGAACTGCATAAACTCAATGCCAGCAAAGTCAATATTCCATCACTGGGTGTTGAGGAACAACCCACAGGACAGGTGGCTGGCACAGACGTCTCAGTTGCTTCCGAGTCAAGGAGTGAAGAAAGCACTGCCATCTATGAGGAATTGACTGAGGATTATACTGATGAACTAGAGGAAGAAAGCGTCGATGATCCGGTGCCTGCAGCGCCCCCTTCCACGGTTGCTGGGGGATCATCTGTTCGTGAACCCGCCACTGCAGCGGAGAGCGCAGGGAATTCTCTTCCAGAGAACAATGCCCAGCTTTTCAAGGGCGAAACGGCCCAGCAAGCCACGCTGAATGAAGACAGTGAATCGATGGCACGGGATTTAGATGTGCAGACACAAGACCCACAGTCAGAGGAGTCAGCGGAGGTCAGTGATGTTGAAACACCCTCTGAAAGTAATGATACAGAACAACCAGAGGAGGAGGAAGAAGCGAATGACGGGAGAGGCGGAACAACGTCTCCAGTAGCTGCGTCGTTGAGTATGGAAACGGTTGCTGCAGCAGCTGACGGTGAGCACCAAGTGCAACAAAGCATTGAGGCTTCCGCTGAAAACAACGGCGTACAGTCCACTGGAACCAGAACCACCGGCGCGGAGGAAAGCCTCATCCTCGAGGCAGGGGGCAGCGATTCCGAGAGAACAATGAGCTCAGACAGCAGCCTCACTCCTTCAAAGAGTGACGCCGAAACAACATCCGCGGAGGACACCGACGACATCTCTCGCATTGAAGGAGCCGAATTCTCTTTTGAGGACGGCAAGGAAGTTCCACGGACGGTGAAACCGCACCGGAGAATACAAACACAACGCC
>NW_902169.1:0-928 GCF_000209065.1 Trypanosoma cruzi | reverse complement strand
ATGCCGCGGTCCCTGTTGCTATGGATTGAACCCCGTTGAACATGGCGATTCTGGGGCTACAAAAAATTTCGGCGCGATCTGAGGTAAAGCAGGCGCGCCCCTTAACAGAGGAAGGGATGGATCAATTTATCCGCAGCCGGACCGATTGGAAGTAACGTGTTGTTTTTTGACTTGCGTGGATGACGACGAGCTGTTGGCCCGAGATTGCGGCCTTAACTCCCAACAATTTTACACTGGAGCCGGACGGGAACATAATTCTGGATTGGTTCGTATCCTGAAAGACGGCGAGGGCGGATCCCCACCGCGCCTTGCGGTTCGTGAGGATACGAGGACAGGACGTGTTCGACACTATAAAGTTACGCGGGACACTTCGACACAACGAGAAGCTCACGAATCTGACGGCTGCCCACGTGGAGCGAGCCCTGGCTCCTTGGAATGACACGGTGCATTCCATAAAACGGGTGCGCTGCGGCACATCGCAAAAATCGTAGAGACGTGCGATTTGGACCCACACGTGATCTCGCGGTTGGCGGTGCACGTCGACCTGTTCGACCTTCCCCAGAACACAGTTCGATATTTGAGGAAGTACACCTCAATGCTGACCCAGGTGTCGTGGCTGGTCGCATTGATATGAGGGGAGAAACTGCGGAAGGGCAGGAACCCTGGTTGAGGGCAGAGGAGCGTTTTTCATGATTTTCATCCTTACTCCGCTACAATTACAAGACGCGTGACAAGGACGTGTTTGGCCACTCCACAAGATGAACGAACCATCCCGCTAAAGCAACAATTCGACGTGCCCGTATTGAATCTGGAGTGGATCCGGAGCCGGTTGAATCCAACCACCTTGGAGAGACTCATGCATGTTTGAGGGCTTTTCGGGCGCTCCCCTTTCTCTCTATCCTTTTCGGGTAAAGCGCGCGAAGGCTCA
>NW_902168.1:0-928 GCF_000209065.1 Trypanosoma cruzi | reverse complement strand
TTTCCGCCACCTCCTCAGCCCACTCCGGTATCGGCCTCGGTTTTAAGGCTGCGGTATCTGTACGCACTTCACCTGTTTTCCAGTTTAGAAATACTACACGTCCAGTTTCTTTGTCTAGTCCCTCAATAAAATCAGAGCCACCAAACACCGCGGGTGCGCATGGTGTTAAAAGTAACGCGCGTACGTTTAAGTAAAGTGTCGTGTCATCATCCTCTTCATCCCCGTCTTCTGTGTTGACATCATGAATATTATTAGTTTTATTATTGAACGTAGCCGGTTTGGTATTTCTTACGCGACGGCGGCGATATTTCCGACATACCTCCTCCAATGCCGGAAAAATACGACGTGGATCAACTTGGGCAGAGCATGTGGGTTCCATTGTAGTTAAAACCGATGGCGACGACCCGCCGTCTGTAAGCGTATTGGCCACAAGAAATGGATAAATGGGTTGCAACCCTCGATCTACCGCCATTTGCACAAATGGCCTCAAAAGTGTAACGCGACGGTGTGGGCTGACCAGCACCCACTCCCCCACTTGAGGATCTCGCATGGGGTCAAAGTTGGGCAAGTACCTCTCAAGCTCCTCCCGTCCAATCGGCTGATACATCGGCCACCAATCGGATGAGGGAAAAAAAAAGAAAAAAAAAAAAATCCAATCGGACACACGGCAAACTATAAATATATAAACGGGGTAAATCCAAAAACAAATGTCCCCGGAAATAATTAATAATAATGCAGGAGGCAAAATGATATGTCTCTAAATGTCCTTCACACCATGTGCAAGTTTCCAACAAAATACGCTTCCCCCACTCGCCTTTAGCTGCCACCCGTACCAATAAAAAAAAAAAAAAGATAAATAGAAAAGAAGCAACCAAGCACTCTAGCTAAACAAAGCAAATAAAAACTCCCAAAAGAAAAAAAAAAAAAA
>NW_902167.1:0-928 GCF_000209065.1 Trypanosoma cruzi | reverse complement strand
AGCGTCGCCGTGTGGCTCAGCAGCGGCATGCCAGGCGTGCGGTTACACCCGTCCACGTGCGGCAGGTACACCGGCAGGCAGTCGCGCCCGTACCCGCCCTCAGCACAGCGGCAGCGACACGACCTCGACATCGCCCTCGTCGCAGCAGCAAAGCAGCGCACGTCGGCGTCGCACACGCCACACGCCACGGGACGGAATTCCCCGATGATGCCGGCGGACCTGTAGTCCATCGGCTGCAGCGCCTGCCCGTTCAGCATCAGGCACCCCACAACGAACTTTCGGCCGGCGCCCCCAAGCGCAACGGTGCCGTCCATCACGACGGGCCCACTGCCAGCGTTCCCGTGAAGCGTCAGCGTGCTCTGCACGAGGTCGGCACTGCGCGGGTACGACGGCACCGACAGAAGCCTGCCGCTGATGCTGTTGCCGCGCACCGACAGCCACGACCCGGACACAAACGACGCCGACCCCCGCAGCACCAGCAGCGCGCCATCGGTCAGCGCACCGGCGTTGTCGTTCACTACGACGGCGGACGCGTTAGCCACCACCCCGCTGTCGAACACCAATCCATGCGCGGCGTACACCTGGCTCCCCGACACGCGCAGCACAGCGCCCCCCGACGCAACCACGCGCGCACTCGCGTACAACGCATATTCGCCACTGAGCACAGCCGCGTCCAGCGCGACACCGCCACCAACGAGCTCCAGCACCGCGCCATCCACCACCACCGTCCGCCCACCAGTCATCACGGTCACGAGGGCAACGCCGGACACAACCAGCACGGACCGCACGAGCCGCAGGCCCGACAGCACCAGCACCGGTGCGTACGGCGAGGACTGCGAGCCGGGAAGATACACAAGCGGCGTCGGCCTCGCGGGCACCAGCAGGGAGTCCGTCACCGTCAACGCAGACCCCGCGGGGAACGTGCCGG
>NW_902166.1:0-928 GCF_000209065.1 Trypanosoma cruzi | reverse complement strand
TAGAAGCCACTGAATGAGCATTGATCTCCGCCATCTGAACCTGGTTGCATAGTGTCTGGAACGCACGTACAAGATATGACGATATCTCCGCCACACACACCTCACTCGGTAGGGATGTCATAACCGATAGCGGATTGATACATGGGGAATGCTCATTGAGAACCCAAAGAGCCTCCGAGAGAAGTCTCTTCTTACCTGCCGGTGGAACAAGTAACACATGAAGAAGGATGTTGAAGTATTCATTGAATGCACGGCTTCCCTGAACCACGTAGCGATTCCCTGCAAGCCACACGGAGTCGTCTCTATCCGCAAATGTTTCGTGTAAAGGCTCATCACATGCTGGCAAAGCCGCGGGTTCATTAAATTCTTTGGTCTCGAGGGACCATTTAAAGACGTTACCACGCCGACGTTGAAGCTCGCGTGCATGCTGCTCTTCGCAATACCGCACCGCCGCGGCGACATCGTTCAACTCGTACACAAGTTTTGTCAGGGCGCCAATGTGGTCACCGGCCTGTTTCATCGCCAAGACCTCTTCCTCGACCAGACCTGCGCCCTGAAGCCAAGAAAGTACCACATCCGCCTCGTAATGAGAGCTAAGTTGAAGGAACACCAACAACGCCCGACGTGCCGCTCCACGAATTCCAGATTCCTCGCCCGCCTGCACTTTAACAGAAGTTGCCTTCAGACCCTCCACACCAAACGATTGCAGGCTGCAAACAATATCAATAAGATTTGTGGCGTATAGCGTGTGCAGCTCCCTTTGCGTGTTCCCTTCCATAAAAATTAGGAAGTGCAAATAGTCGTGTAGCGGGTAACCACCGTATCCAAGAAGCATCGGGAGGATCATTGAAACCGATGGTGCCCGCAACTGCGGCCGAACGACTGGCAGCAATGCAGCATTAATATCGACACTCAGCATCCCAGGGAA
>NW_902165.1:0-928 GCF_000209065.1 Trypanosoma cruzi | reverse complement strand
ACCACCACCATTCATAATTCGCAACAAAAATTTAGACCACAGCATGTGGTGCAGCAGCCGCTCGAAAACGATCCGCCGACTGCAGCACCACTGTGGGCAAGATCTCGCGAAATTCCTCCAAGCAGCGGATAATTCAGGGTTGTTTGGTGTCCGGAGTGTGAACACGCAAACAGACATTGAAAGAGAGTGTCTCTGACCACCACCATTCATAATTCGCAACAAAAATTTAGACCACAGCATGTGGTGCAGCAGCCGCTCGAAAACGATCCGCCGACTGCAGCACCACTGTGGGCAAGATCTCGCGAAATTCCTCCAAGCAGCGGATAATTCAGGGTTGTTTGGTGTCCGGAGTGTGAACACGCAAACAGACATTGAAAGAGAGTGTCTCTGACCACCACCATTCATAATTCGCAACAGAAATTTAGACCACAACGTGTGGTGCAGCAGCCGCTCGAAAACGATCCGCCGACTGCAGCACCACTGTGGGCAAGATCTCGCGAAGTTCCTCCAAGCAGCGGATAATTCAGGGTTGTTTGGTGTCCGGAGTGTGAACACGCAAACAGACATTGAAAGAGAGTGTCTCTGACCACCACCATTCATAATTCGCAACAAAAATTTAGACCACAGCATGTGGTGCAGCAGCCGCTCGAAAACGATCCGCCGACTGCAGCACCCCTGTGGGCAAGATCTCGCGAAATTCCTCCAAGCAGCGGATAGTTCAGGGTTGTTTGGTGTCCAGTGTGTGAACACGCAAACAGACATTGAAAGAGAGTGTCTCTGACCACCACCATTCATAATTCGCAACAGAAATTTAGACCACAACGTGTGGTGCAGCAGCCGCTCGAAAACGATCCGCCGACTGCAGCACCACTGTGGGCAAGATCTCGCGAAATTCCTCCAAGCAGCGGATAGTTCAGGGTTGTTTGGT
>NW_902164.1:0-928 GCF_000209065.1 Trypanosoma cruzi | reverse complement strand
GTCTGCGACACTGTGAGCTGCGACGGGGTGGGCGTCCTCCAGCCACGGCATGCCCAAGACGCCCCGGATGGCTCGTCGTCTCTCGCTCAGCATGCATCTGGATCCGCTGCACTGCCACTTGACTCCCCGGACAGCCGAGCTGCCTGTGGGGCCTCACCACACAGCTGCTGGCAGCCTTGCATGCTCCTGCCGAGCGGGGCGTCCTGCCACTGAGCATTGCCTCAGACACTTCCCAGTTCCCCGCCTGGCAGCAGCATCCCAATCGCCCACACGAGTTCCTGCCGCCACAGATTCCCTCTCGGCGATGGAATCACTCCGCCTTGGCCCGCTGGAGGTGCACGACGACGTCACCGAAGAGATTTGTACCGTGCCACTTTCACAGGCGGATCGAGGTCGTACAGCTGGCTTCACATTTTCCCCATGACACCGCGAAGTTCCACGCAACGTGACAGCGGACGCGGATACCGTCATGGCACGATCCCTCCCGCAAAACTGCGCCAATGCCTAGCACGTGGACATCCTCACTCCAGTCGGAAAAACGTACTAGAGGGATGCCCAGAGGACACAGGAAGGCGCACACACCGCGTGACAGTCGCTTGTCGGTCTGGCGAGGACTGCAATCCTGTTTCCGATCCGGAAATTGTGCCCCCAATGACAGCTGTGCCCACCGGGAAGATACGACCCATGCCCACTCTTCGACCGTCTGCAAAAGCCCTGCATACCACAAGCACCCCCTGTGTCGGTCGCGCCACCCATCCCTCACCAACGAGACCGACCGTTGCATCACCTGTAGTGGTCGAAATTTTTGTTTCCGATTGTGAATGGTGGGAGTCAGATGCACTCTCTGTCAATATCTGTTTGCGTGTTCACACACTGGACACCAAACAACCCTGAATTATCCGCTGCTTGGAGGAATTTCGCGAGCTCT
>NW_902163.1:0-928 GCF_000209065.1 Trypanosoma cruzi | reverse complement strand
CCAAGAAGGCCTCGCCGAAGAAGGCAGCGGCTAAGAAGCCTGCCGCCAAGAAGACTGCTAAGAAACCAGCCGTGAAGAAGCCTGCTGCGAAGAAGAGGGCCGCCCCCAAGAAGAAGCCTGCAGCAGCCAAGAAAGCTGTTAATAAGAGTGCCAAGAAGCATGCGGCAAAGAAGGCACCCAAGAAAGCCGTGAAGAAGGCGCCGAAGAAGAAGTAGGGATTTATTTTGGTTCAACCGTGCGTTGTCGCGATCCATGTCGCTGGCGCACCTGGTAGATAACGATATGAACTCGTCACCGGTGGAGACGATGGCATGCCCGTTTTTCCATTACTAGAACTTTTGTTTTGTTTTTATTTTTGTTTGTTTTTGTTTCTCATCCCCAGTGCTGGGGGGCTGCAGCAACCCTTCTTCCGTGTGTGCATTCGCGACGGTGTTGTGGAAAAGCACTATAGAGAACCTGAAGGGCGTGTTTGTGGTGGTCTGCCCTTTGTGCCCATTCTTCTCACCGTGTTGTTTTGGTGCGATTTCTCGTGCCGCGTGCTGCCCGCTCACTGCTCCTCCTGCCCCTTCCCTGTGTGTTGTCTTTGTGTTTGGTGAAGATCCTGCTGAGAGTGCACGAAAGGAATTTAAGAACGCAAAACATGTCTGACGCTGCCGTTCCGCCCAAGAAGGCCTCGCCGAAGAAGGCAGCGGCTAAGAAGCCTGCCGCCAAGAAGACTGCTAAGAAACCAGCCGTGAAGAAGCCTGCTGCGAAGAAGAGGGCCGCCCCCAAGAAGAAGCCTGCAGCAGCCAAGAAAGCTGTTAATAAGAGTGCCAAGAAGCATGCGGCAAAGAAGGCACCCAAGAAAGCCGTGAAGAAGGCGCCGAAGAAGAAGTAGGGATTTATTTTGGTTCAACCGTGCGTTGTCGCGATCCATGTCGCTGGCGCA
>NW_902162.1:0-928 GCF_000209065.1 Trypanosoma cruzi | reverse complement strand
TGCTGTTATCATGCGAAACGGAAGCAAACACAAGCGGACGCTCGGGATGCGTGCTCAATGCTATAACCTCCGCATTGTGAGCACGAACAGTTGCCAAATTGCTTCCACCACGCACATCCCATAGCCGCACTGTACAATCAGACGAGGCAGAAAGAGCAATATACGGAGCAATACTGCACCATGCAATGGCATTTACACTATTTGTATGTCCACGTAATACACGGCATGAAACAGAAGCAGTATGCGATGCTCCTGAATAAAGATCCCATAGCCGTAATGTGGTGTCATGACTACAGCTAAGAAGAAAGTTTGGTACAGTCGGATTATATGACACACTACTAGCCGCATCCATGTGGCCTGTAAGTATGAGCGCGGGTTCTTCACGACTTGAGCTGATGTGAAACACAAGTACTTGCCCATCCTGACACGCCGCGGCAAGGTGCTTTGGATGTTTTCTGTCAAATTCTATGCCCGAAACAGGGGACTTTGTCTTGTAATGACGTAAAATTTTACCATCACGTGCAGAAATCACAGCCAGACCGTCACGATGGGAGGCTGCAATATGACCACCCGACTCTGTGCAGCTCCACGAGACAAAATAGACGGTGCTCACAGTTGTCACACTGACCCGCCAGTGCTCACGTTGAGTATGCACATAATAACAAACAACCTCGCCGTTACTAAGCCCGGCGGCAAGATATTTACCAGATAGACTCCAGTCCATAGAGCGCACTATTACACGTCCCACGTCAAGCGTATTTTGTAAAACAAGTTGTTTCGTGTTCCACAGCCGTATCGTCCCATCTGTACTTGTAGTAGCGAGTTGATCCTTGTCGTGATGAGCGTAGCGACATGTATGCATGACATCCGTGTGGCCTGCCTCGGTCTGCATCTCTATTTGTCCTGTTCGTGTGTAAACACAGCAACA
>NW_902161.1:0-928 GCF_000209065.1 Trypanosoma cruzi | reverse complement strand
TGGAGGAATTTCGCGAGCTCTTGCCCACAAGGG
Source organism: Trypanosoma cruzi (assembly GCF_000209065.1). NCBI lineage: Eukaryota > Euglenozoa > Kinetoplastea > Trypanosomatida > Trypanosomatidae > Trypanosoma > Trypanosoma cruzi. Next base: position 895 of record NW_902161.1, on the reverse strand, counting down.
TGCTGCACTCGGCTGATCGTTTTTCGAGCGGCCGCTGCATCACATGTTGTGGTCCAAATTTTTGTTTCCGATTGTGAATGGTGGGAGTCAGAGACACTCTCTTTCAACATCTGTTTGCGTGTTCACACACTGGACACCAAACAACCCTGAATTATCCGCTGCTTGGAGGAATTTCGCGAGCTCTTGCCCACACGGGTGCTGCACTCGGCTGATCGTTTTCGAGCGGCTGCTGCATCACACGTTGTGGTCCAAATTTTTGTTTTCAATTATGAATGGTGGGAGTCAGAGGCACTCTCTGTCAATATCTGTTTGCGTGTTCACACACTGGACACCAAACAACCCTGAATTATCCGCTGCTTGGAGGAATTTCGCGAGCTCTTGCCCACACGGGTGCTGCACTCGGCTGATCGTTTTCGAGCGGCTGCTGCATCACACGTTGTGGTCCAAATTTTTGTTTCCAATTATGAATGGTGGGAGTCAGAGACACTCTCTGTCAATATCTGTTTGCGTGTTCACACACTGGACACCAAACAACCCTGAATTATCCGCTGCTTGGAGGAATTTCGCGAGCTCTTGCCCACAAGGGTGCTGCACTCGGCTGATCGTTTTCGAGCGGCTGCTGCATCACACGTTGTGGTCCAAATTTTTGTTTCCGATTGTGAATGGTGGGAGTCAGAGGCACTCTCTGTCAATATCTGTTTGCGTGTTCACACACTGGACACCAAACAACCCTGAATTATCCGCTGCTTGGAGGAATTTCGCGAGCTCTTGCCCACACGGGTGCTGCACTCGGCTGATCGTTTTCGAGCGGCTGCTGCAATCACACGTTGTGGTCCAAATTTTTGTTTCCAATTATGAATGGTGGGAGTCAGAGGCACTCTCTGTCAACATCTGT
>NW_902160.1:0-928 GCF_000209065.1 Trypanosoma cruzi | reverse complement strand
ACGTCAATTTTAATTTTAAAATAACATATAATAACCAAATCAAATTTTAAGAGTTTGATCCTGGCTCAGGATGAACGCTGGCTGTGTGCCTAATACATGCATGTCGAGCGAGGTTCTTTTGAACCTAGCGGCGAATGGGTGAGTAACACGTGCTTAATCTACCCTTTAGATTGGAATACCCAATGGAAACATTGGCTAATGCCGGATACGCATGGAATCGCATGATTCCGTTGTGAAAGGAGCCTTTAAAGCTCCGCTAGAGGATGAGGGTGCGGAACATTAGTTAGTTGGTAGGGTAATGGCCTACCAAGACTATGATGTTTAGCCGGGTCGAGAGACTGAACGGCCACATTGGGACTGAGATACGGCCCAAACTCCTACGGGAGGCAGCAGTAGGGAATATTCCACAATGAGCGAAAGCTTGATGGAGCGACACAGCGTGCACGATGAAGGTCTTCGGATTGTAAAGTGCTGTTATAGGGAAAGAACACCTGGTTGAGGAAATGCTTCCAGGCTGACGGTACCCTGTCAGAAAGCGATGGCTAACTATGTGCCAGCAGCCGCGGTAATACATAGGTCGCAAGCGTTATCCGGAATTATTGGGCGTAAAGCGTTCGTAGGCTGTTTATTAAGTCTGGAGTCAAATCCCAGGGCTCAACCCTGGCTCGCTTTGGATACTGGTAAACTAGAGTTAGATAGAGGTAAGCGGAATTCCATGTGAAGCGGTGAAATGCGTAGATATATGGAAGAACACCAAAGGCGAAGGCAGCTTACTGGGTCTATACTGACGCTGAGGGACGAAAGCGTGGGGAGCAAACAGGATTAGATACCCTGGTAGTCCACGCCGTAAACGATGATCATTAGTCGGTGGAGAGTTCACTGACGCAGCTAACGCATTAAATGATCCGCCTGAGTAGTATGCTCGCAA
>NW_902159.1:0-928 GCF_000209065.1 Trypanosoma cruzi | reverse complement strand
GTGCGAGTTCTGCAATCGCACTGATTCCATCTGTTTCGTGTTTGTGCGGCTGCGGCTGCGGTGGTGGCCGCGTGAGAGTGAGTGTGAGAGAGCCATGCACCGCCCGCATACACACACTTCCTTCTCTCTCTGTGTGTGTGTCCCCTTGCATGGACTCTCGTCGTCGCCTCACCCCACGAAGCACACACAATAATGTGCCCATTGTATATATGCATGCACACCCATGCAGGCCCGTTGGTGCTCTCTTTTGCACGACACGCACCGCTGCCGTCCTGCCTGGCTGCATGGGCGGAGCACCGTAACTGTTTCTGTTTTGTTTTCATTGCATTGAGTGGGCGACCTCTCTCTCTCTCCCTGTGTGTGTGTTTTGCTTTACGGGAGCAATGAGAGTGTGTGTGCGCTGGTAGTCCCACGCTTCGGCTTTTTGTTTTGTTTTTCTTTTTGATTTTGTGGTTGAGTGCACCCATTCCGCGGCTGCGTGTGTGTGTGTGTGATGATATGAGTAATTTGCGTGTGTGCTTATCTGCCTCTCTCTGCCGTTGCTTTCTTCAGACTCTCTTGTGGCGCACAGCTGCTCTGCAAGTATAGGCGCTGACAAACACACACACACATGCACACACATGCCGTGCTTAAAACGCTGAGAATGCACGCACGCACAGGATTGTGGCTGCCGAGGCCCTCGCGAGGGGGAAAAAACCTGCATTTTTTTTTTTTGACATGTTGCTCGGTGTGTGCTGACGCGTGACGAATAACAACACGCCCCAATAAGCAGAAAAGAAGTAAAACAAAATGGCGCTGAGCGGCACACCGGTAAGCCAAAAATACGCAATCACCAATAAAAAAGCCGGCGATCACCCAGCAGGCACATCAAGCGTCCTCAAAACCAACCTGGAACAGACAAAAAAAAAGAGGCAATCATAGAAAACAA
>NW_902158.1:0-928 GCF_000209065.1 Trypanosoma cruzi | reverse complement strand
TGCCGGCGACTGCATGGAGCTGACGCTGGCTGCATTGGCTGTCCTGGGCTGCATGAGGGTGAAGCGGGAGATGGTGGAGCCGACGCGTTGGTGCGGGAATTCGGGTTGTGCGCTGCAGCAGCAGAGGAACTGCTCCGCACTGAACATGGGTGAATATCTTCGCATGCTGTGCGAATTGGGCGTTCCCGTCGAATGCTGCGCGTCGGATCTGTATTCCAGTGGCTGGTGTTTGGGAGTGTGCATAAAATGTCAGCAGAGCGCCCGATGGACAGCTGCCCCATCATTGATCCCGCACTGGATGTGAGGGGTGCTGACGGTGTTATTTGGCGGGGAGAATGTTTGTTTGCGATGCCCGGGGATAGACCCTCTTCGTGGTGTCCGGACACGCTTCCCACGAACACGACAGATGCGAGGGACCCGGAGGAGACGTATCTGAGTGCTGCCATGCATGCGGCATTGGGGTGCCTTGTCATGCAGGTGCGTCTTAGAGTGGTCGAAAAGGGCGGCGTCCGTTGGGTCCCATGCACGGACGGGGCGACGATTGCGTGGACCACTCGACCGCACGATGAGGGAAGCGTTGCTTGCCGTGGCCACGCGCAGGTGTGCACGATATCCGCCGCCGCCGGCAGTCTCCTTCCGGTGGTTCCGTGGGACGGCGAGGAGAGGGTGTGGAGCAGGACGGTCCCACCGGCAATTACTGGACAAGGATTGCGAGGGGGCATCCGTCCCCGTTGCGGAGAGCATTGATCCCGGCCGCGGCACCCCACCGGAGGATGTCGACTCGGCTGCACCCCAGAAGAATCCGTCGCCCGAGGAGAGGCAGTCGCCCCAGATGCTCCGACAGGCGACGGGGTGATCTCGCCCAGCGACACCGCGGGTGCGCCGCAGGAGGCTTTGAAGAAGAGCGGTCTTCCGTGCAACGACGATG
>NW_902157.1:0-928 GCF_000209065.1 Trypanosoma cruzi | reverse complement strand
AAAGTATACGCAAAATCAGGAACGCATGCGCCGCTCCGTGCCGAATAGGGAACGTTGTATCACGCGGTCAAGTAGCAATCAAAAAGACCAGCCCACTGATCCTCCTCCGTGTGCAGCGCGCCAGCGTCACTCAACTCGTTGAGGCTCAATAGGCCAAGCGTATCCCAGCTGATGAACACATCATCCACAATTAGGGAAGGGGCCTCGGCACCAGCATCAAAAGTGGTTTGCAGCTCCTCCCTCGCCCAGGGGACGGTGGAATAGATGAGGGCGAGGCCATTTTCCTCGTTGCGGGGAAATTCCTCGAAGACGCCGGTGGCCTCTGTGTACAGTTGAACACCACACGCACCGTGTGCCGCTCCCAAAGACAACGCATCGTTCACGTCAACGCCAGGACGCAATGGCACCAACTCCATAAACACCTCACGGAGACTCGGCCTCTGATTCCGGTAAATGCAGTCTTCAAAACCTAAAGGAGGTGGCAAGTGCGGCGGTCGGTATGGGTTCAGTTGGTAGCGAAGGACCGGCCGAGGGTTGACGTACATGCCGGCGATGGGATCCCCGGTGACATTGGACAGTTCATATGGCATGCGTTGGTTCCGGGGAAGTCGGTGCGTGCACTTGTACCGTTTCTCGCTGCCGTGGTTCCACAGAGGAGGTAGCCTGTACACATTCCACCCACGAATCCGCTCCAAAGAGCCTTTCAAGGAAAATGGGGGAGGATCACTCATGTATGTGATCTCAAATAGTGGTGTGACGAAGTCATGAAGTCCCTTTGTCATCTAGCGTGGCAAACTATTCACAAGCCTCAAACCAAGTATTACTCTTTGTTTCCGTTTCGTCCGCTACAAACGCAAGAAGAAAAACGGGGAAGAATCCAACGGCTGAGATGGGGAGAAAAACACGCAGGGGGGGAGAAGGTACCAGA
>NW_902156.1:0-928 GCF_000209065.1 Trypanosoma cruzi | reverse complement strand
CAGTCAAACTGGACGCCGACGGCGACCCGGACAACGTGCCGGAGAGCGCGTGAAGCTCGCGGCCGCAGAGTGACGTGCCCGCGCCGTCGCCAATGTAAACACCGTGTCCGCATGCGGCGGGGCACCTGTTTTTGCTGGGCGGAGCACATTCTCCACTTTATGTAGTTGATGGTCATTTTTACCTGCGACTGTCGTTGTGTGTGTGTGTGTGTGTGTGTGTGTGTGTTTGCTCCTGTGCCCTTGTTGCTGTGTGTCTTCTGTGCCGCTGTGGGCCTTGGTGCCACCTCTCTCTTTCTGTTGTGGGTTTGTGTGCTTGCGCGCAGGTTGCGCAACAGTCGATAATAAGCCGAGTCAAGGAGAGCAACGAGATGGGTACTTGTGGGTCGAAGGGCTCGACAAGCGACAAGGGGTTGGCGAGCGATAAGGACGGCAAGAACGCCAAGGACCGCAAGGAAGCGTGGGAGCGCATTCGCCAGGCGATTCCTCGTGAGAAGACCGCCGAGGCAAAACAGCGCCGCATCGAGCTCTTCAAGAAGTTCGACAAGAACGAGACCGGGAAGCTGTGCTACGATGAGGTGCACAGCGGCTGCCTCGAGGTGCTGAAGTTGGACGAGTTCACGCCGCGAGTGCGCGACATCACGAAGCGTGCATTCGACAAGGCGAGGGCCCTGGGCAGCAAGCTGGAGAACAAGGGCTCCGAGGACTTTGTTGAATTTCTGGAGTTCCGTCTGATGCTGTGCTACATCTACGACTTCTTCGAGCTGACGGTGATGTTCGACGAGATTGACGCCTCCGGCAACATGCTGGTCGACGAGGAGGAGTTCAAGCGCGCCGTGCCCAAGCTTGAGGCGTGGGGCGCCAAGGTCGAGGATCCCGCGGCGCTGTTCAAGGAGCTCGATAAGAACGGCACTGGGTCCGTGACGTTCGA
>NW_902155.1:0-928 GCF_000209065.1 Trypanosoma cruzi | reverse complement strand
GGCTCTCGTACAGCATGAATAAAGGTGGGAGACGGTGTTTGACGGCACAAAGGCAGCACAGGACAGCACGTGGGAGCCGGGGAGAGAACACCAGGTGGCGCTGACGCTTCAGGACGGCAAGGGCTCCGTGTACGTGGATGGTGTGATTGTGGGGAGCCCAGAGACGATACCAACAGTTGGGGCGCGGGGACATGAGATCACACATTTCTACTTTGGGGAGGCGAGGGGGACATCAACAGCAGCGTGACGGTGACGAACGTCTTTCTGTACAACCGCCCACTGAGTGTCGGTGAACTAAAAATGGTCAGGAAAGGCGACGGTAAAAAAGGGAAACGGTGACGATTCCATGCGTGGGAGCGTGTTGCAGATGCTGCTGCTGCTGCTGGGGCTAAGCGGCTTTGTAGCCCTTTACTGAGGAATCGCAGTGAGGACTTCCTGCTTCCAGCGGGAACATATGCGTCTTTCCACGCGCTCTTTTAAACTAATTGCCACTTTTTGTGAACACTTTGTTTTGACCATTTTATTTTACTTTAGATTCTTTTTGCTGCGCAGGGCTTTTCCTCCATGTGGAAGCATGCTCTCCCCAGCACCAGCACCGCGGGGTTGTTTTTTGTTTTCTTCTTTCCACCCCGTGTTGTGGTCCTCCGACAATTACGGGATCTACTGAGTGTTTTTTTTTTTTTTTTGATTGACCGGAGACGCTCCCGGCATTGTGTGCCACGCCGATGGCGCCGGCTAATAAAAAAGACAATGGAATGGGGGCACGAAACCGCGCCGGGTGTCCCAGTGGAATATAAATAATGTGTGGGCACCTGGTGTTTAAACGACTGGAAGGAGTGCAACACATTTATTTATTTCTTATCTGCAGGCGGGACACACACACCGATTTGGAGGCCACGCACCAACGTGCAGGTTTTTTTTGGTTTTT
>NW_902154.1:0-928 GCF_000209065.1 Trypanosoma cruzi | reverse complement strand
GATGGAGGGCATCGGCAGCTCCTTTCCTTTGATGGGTGTGAGGATAAATGACCACAAAAGCACGCCGCCCTTTGATCTGTTGTGGGCGAAGAAAAATAAGTGGGAGATAATCTTCAACGGCAGTCGTTTGGCGCTGCCGGCGGATGCCAAGTGGGAACTGAACACAACACATAGGGTGGGACTGGAAATGGATTACTTTAAGGAGTTGCTTGTGTACGTGGATGGATTGACGGTATACGACGGTGGTGGTGAGGATTACAGCTTCTTTGAAGAGACAAAAACAGTGTTGGGGTTCCACAGCGTCTCACAATTTTAAATTGGCGGCGACGGCAAAAGGGACTCAGGCAACATTCATGTGACGGTGAGCAACGTCCTGCTGTACAACCGCGCGTTGTACGATGACAAGCTTAAAGCACTAATGAAGACGAAAGCAGTCGCTGCTTCAGAGGCGAGGGTGCCGGCCCCGAAAGGTGCGCCTGAAAGCAGCCACGCAAGTGAATCTTCTGATGAGCCTGCCAATGGGTCCGTCGCCATGGATGAAGCGCGGCAGTACGCCACATCATCATCACCACAAAGACAAGACTCACCGGCGCAACCATTAGGAAATAAGAAAGGCCCAACAGTTTCCAGGCAAACTTTTTCTTCTGACGTAATTGGCCTTGCCACCCCAGCTGCCAAGGGGGAAATGGAAGAAGAGGCGGCGAGCAGTGGTGGAATGGCGCCTGCGTTGTCTCCGACACCGAGCGTGGGCAGTCGCCAGGAGGTACTTGAAGCCAGGAAGCCTTTCGGTGGGGAGCGCCCTGAGGGTGGCCAGGAGCCCTTGCCTCCCAACTTGGCTGCATCGACGATGGGGCAGGCGGGCAAGGCGGATGAAGGCTCTCTGCGGAACGGAACCGAAGACGATGAACGCAGCACAGAACTTCACTGT
>NW_902153.1:0-928 GCF_000209065.1 Trypanosoma cruzi | reverse complement strand
CCTCCATCAGCTCTTTCGTTCCCTCATCCTCCGGCGGGTAGCACACAGTGCGATCGCGCTCGTAGAAATTCCACACCCCGTCTTCGTTCGCCCAGCAGGTTGTGCCCTCCTCGCTCTGAAAGAATATCTGCAAGAAGGCGGCAAGCACATTGCGATTTAGACATTCAGTTAAAAACATCTGTAGCCGCATGTTTGCCAGTTCATCCTCACTAAGACGCAAAAGTGCCGTGCGCTTTCGACCCGTCACGTCTGTGAGGGCCTCCACGAGTTGGATAACGCCAAAAACAGACATGCCACTCAGCTTCCTGGAGCCCTGCTGCAGACTCTCGCCAAACTCCAACACGGCATCCCACACACGGCGGGTGCGTACAAGATGGTATGTGGGGCGAAACCCTGCGTGAAGAAGAGCCATCGCGGCGGGAATAATGTGCTCGTGTGCGATAAGGCCAATTTCTTTATTTAACCCCTCGTCGAACAGCGCACGGGCATCCTTCACGGAGGGACAAACACCCAGTGTTGCAAGCCCCCTCGCAAAGTAGTTCGATAAGACACGAGTAGCGGATCGCAGCAAATTCGCGCAATTTCGCATGGCCGCCGCTCGAGACACATCGCACATGTCCTGTTGCTTTCCATCCGCAACAAACTCCTCAACGCCAAGCATCAGCGTCAACAAGTTGTTGTTATGCGCGGCGGACCCATCCGGGGCCTCAATCACCATCAACGGCCACTCCATCTGTTCCCCCATACGAGCCAGCACCAACAAATCACAGATGCTTTTGTTGAGCAACGCATCCTCAAAGAGAACCTCGTTTCGCACCTTTGGCCCAAGCTGGGCAATCTCATACACGATACGCTCAAATAGCTTCCTTTGGAACATGTATGCAATGAAAAGGAAGCTGCTGCTCCGCCCTTGGGTGACGTTGTACTT
>NW_902152.1:0-928 GCF_000209065.1 Trypanosoma cruzi | reverse complement strand
ATGGTGGGAGTCAGAGACACTCTCTGTCAATATCTGTTTGCGTGTTCATGCACTGGACACCAAACAACCCTGAACTATCCGCTGCTTGGAGGAATTTCGCGAGCTCTTGCCCACGAGGGTGCTGCACTCGGCTGATCGTTTTCGAGCGGCTGCTGCATCACACGTTGTGGTCCAAATTTTTGTTTCCAATTATGAATGGTGGGAGTCAGAGACACTCTCTGTCAATATCTGTTTGCGTGTTCATGCACTGGACACCAAACAATCCTGAACTATCCGCTGCTTGGAGGAATTTCGCGAGCTCTTGCCCACGAGGGTGCTGCACTCGGCTGATCGTTTTCGAGCGGCTGCTGCATCACACGTTGTGGTCCAAATTTTTGTTTCCAATTATGAATGGTGGGAGTCAGAGACACTCTCTGTCAATATCTGTTTGCGTGTTCACACACTGGACACCAAACAACCCTGAATTATCCGCTGCTTGGAGGAATTTCGCGAGCTCTTGCCCACGAGGGTGCTGCAATCGGCTGATCGTTTTCGAGCGGCTGCTGCATCACACGTTGTGGTCCAAATTTTTGTTTCCAATTATGAATGGTGGGAGTCAGAGACACTCTCTGTCAATATCTGTTTGCGTGTTCACACACTGGACACCAAACAACCCTGAACTATCCGCTGCTTGGAGGAATTTCGCGAGCTCTTGCCCACGAGGGTGCTGCACTCGGCTGATCGTTTTCGAGCGGCTGCTGCATCACACGTTGTGGTCCAAATTTTTGTTTCCAATTATGAATGGTGGGAGTCAGAGACACTCTCTGTCAATATCTGTTTGCGTGTTCACACACTGGACACCAAACAACCCTGAACTATCCGCTGCTTGGAGGAATTTCGCGAGCTCTTGCCCACGAGGGTGCTGCACTCGGCTGATCGTTTCGAGCGG
>NW_902151.1:0-928 GCF_000209065.1 Trypanosoma cruzi | reverse complement strand
AAGGCCGCTTTGTATCTCCGAACCCCTTTTTATGGCTTTAGATGACTCTCAGAAGAGTGTTTAAACGCCCTTTCTACTCACTCACACGTCTTGATGGACGCCTTTGTGAAGCAGCTGAAACCGACGGAGCGCACGGCTTTTTTTTCTAGTGTAGAAGATGTACTACTGCGACTTGTTGCACGCGCCGAGCGGGAGTGGCGTATTATGGACCATGTCTTGGACATTCTTTCCACGTACTGTAAGGAATTCCAAGAAACAAATTTGTACGAGAAATTTATACCCCTTCTTTTAAAATATGGGAGAAACGGGGCATTTTGCCTCAAAAATCGCTGTGCTGAAATGTGTATTAAGATCGTTGCAAACATGTCAAACGTCAATAGTAAGGTTCAGTTCTTTAGCAAACTGAACAACGAATATGCGCATGGTTCTTCGTGTCTTGGACGCAAGGACTATTTACGTTTTGTCAGGGCCGCATGTTCTTTATTTTCACGCCGCTTTATTCGTGAGAGGATGCTTGAGTGTTGCTTTGAGCTTCAACATGACCAGATGGATATGGTGCGTTTAGAACTTGCGCGTACGCTGCCATGCTTGCGTAGGGTTCTCGAATTGTCAACGTCAGGGAGCGCGTTTGAGGAGTACCAGGACATGATACACCGTCTGCAGATGGACGAAAGCAGCGAGGTGCGGGCCTTAACCCAAAGCGGACTGGAGATAATCGAACTGCGTGACCGGGGACTGAAACGTGACGCTGGTAGAATAAAATTTGAGGAGGAGAACAGGGAGGATAGGCGACGCGAGCAGGCGGAGGGGCAGCTGCTGGATGTAGCGAAGGAGTACGATAAGGCAGAGCGCCGCTCCAAGCTCCGCGACCTGCTGAAGACCGAGCGCGAGAAGGAGCAGGCGGAGTTAGTGCGCAAGAGTGGAACTG
>NW_902150.1:0-928 GCF_000209065.1 Trypanosoma cruzi | reverse complement strand
TATCTCTCGTCCGGGGCCACCGCCGTACTCTTTTTTATTCCTTGCGGCGGCCAACCCCGGCAGTAAGGACAAAAAATAGGATCGCGTTTTTTTAATGCTTTTCCTGTTTGGGGGGGCGGATCTTTGTTTTCTATGATTGCCCCCTTTTTTTTGTCTATTCCAGGTTGGTTTTAGGAGGCTTGATGTGCCTGCTGGGTGATCGCCGGCTTTTTTATTGGTGATTGCGTATTTTTGGCTTACCGGTGTGCCGCTCAGTGCCATTTTGTTTTACTTCTTTTCTGCTTATTGGGGCGTGTTGTTATTCGTCACGCGTCAGCACACACCGAGCAACATGTCAAAAAAACAAAACGCAGGCTTCTTCGCCCCTCGCGAGGGCCTCCGCAGCCACAATCCTGTGCGTGCGTGCATTCTCAGCGTTTTAAACACGGCATGTGTGTGCATGTGCTTGTGTGTTTGGCAGCGCCTATAATTGCAGAGCAGCTGTGCGCCACAAGAGAGTCAGAAGAAAGCAACGGCAGAGAGAGGCAGATAGCACACACGCACAAATTACTCATATCATCACACACAAACACACACACGCAGCCCGCGGAATGGGTGCTCTCAACCACAAAACAATGAAAAACAAAACAAAAAGCCGAGGCGTGGGACGACCAGCGCACACACTCTCATTGCTCCCGTAAAGCAAAACACACACACAGGGAGAGAGAGAGAGGTTGCCCACTCAATGCAATAAAAACAAAACAGAAACAGTTACGGTGCTCCGCCCATGCAGTCAGGCAGGACGGCAGCGGTGCGTGTCGTGCAAAAGAGAGCACCAACGGGCCTGCATGGGTGTGCATGCAATATATACAATGGGCACATTATGTGTGTGCTTCGTGGGATGAGGTGAGGGCGAGAGTCCATGCAAGGGGACACACACAGAGAGTGG
>NW_902149.1:0-928 GCF_000209065.1 Trypanosoma cruzi | reverse complement strand
AAAAAAAAAAGGGTCCGTGGACCACTAGCATGACAATGGCTCCTCTTCGCCTGCCTGGTTCCTCATCAGCAGCACATCTTCATCTTTCAATCCCATGCTAACGAGCGATGCGCGCTCCAATTGAACGGTCTCACCATACAGGACACGGCGACATGCTACCAGCTCTTTCCCAATCTCTGACTTCAGCCATCCCATAATGAACGTGGGTGTCCAGCCGCGGGGGTTCATGCAACTCACGTACGTGGCCATCGTGTTGTTGCCAATAGGAGTTAACTCCCAAGCCCACAGGCACGATGCGCGCACATGGCCACTGGACTTCTTGTTGAGTGGTGCGTAATCAATGCTGCACCCATAGACGTAATAAACGTCATCCTCTTCCACGTACTTCTTCTCGGCAAGAAAGATAAACTCGCGACCGGAGACTGGGGGTGGTGCCCAATACTCGTGATACTGTACGTTGGACGTGGGCGTCGGCCTTGCAAGAATCTCGAAATGGCTTATATTGGCCGAATATTTTTTTCGGCTTGCCTCCTCATCACTGTGCATGGTGTCAAGCACCTGCTGCGGCGTCACACCCATAAAAGAAACCGTCGCCTTGGCGAAGTTGAAGGGGCCAATGTGGGGACGAGTGAAGAGGTGCAAGTCGCCGCCCTTGTCAGGGTCCTGGTAATCCACAAGGCGCCACTGGTGTTCGGCGTCGTTTTCGAGGAGGTCTTTTGCGGCGACAAAAATGTTGTCAAGGAGCTCCTGCACTTGAGCCGTGTCTTCGGGGTCTTCTAAACTCTGTAGCGGCAGTGCACACGGGTACGGGGGCTGCTCTGTACCGGCGGCCAGGCCTGTCTTCGCAGCAGTGCGGTAGGCCACCTTCCCAACCTGAGAAACAACGTTCCACATCGTGCGTTCAGAATGCAACTCGTCACGGTGACGC
>NW_902148.1:0-928 GCF_000209065.1 Trypanosoma cruzi | reverse complement strand
ATCGTCAAGGAACGAAGGATACGTCAGGCTGACAGCAAGACACCCGCCGACAAATCACAGCGCAGACATCATCACAAACAGCACCAAAAGCGGTGCCGCAGATTGACGTGGATCAACGGACGCATGGCGTATGTCAAAAAAAAAAAAAAACAGTAGCGTCACAGGGAGAGAAGAGGGTAACACTCTCCCAACAAGAAAGAAACAGTATAATAATACACAAAAGACAATTTCAAACGTCCGCAGTAAACGCATGCCAAAAATAAATAAAAAACTGGAATGGGTGCACTCAACCACAAAACAATGAAAAGCAAAACAAAAAGCCGAAGCGTGGGACGACCAGCGCACACACTCTCATTGCTCCCGTAAAGCAAAACACACACACAGGGAGAGAGAGAGAGAGAGAGGTCGCCCACTCAATGCAATAAAAACAAAACAGAAACAGTTACGGTGCTCCGCCCATGCAGCCAGGCAGGACGGCAGCGGTGCGTGTCGTGCAAAAGAGAGCACCAACGGGCCTGCATGGGTGTGCATGCATATATACAATGGGCACATTATGTGTGTGCTTCGTGGGGTGAGGTGAGGGCGAGAGTCCATGCAAGGGGACACACACAGAGAGTGGGTGAAAGACGAGTGTGTGTGCGGGCGGTGCACGGCTCTCTCTCCCACACTCTCACGCGGCCACCACCGCAGCAGCAGCCGCACACGCAACAACAAGAAGAAGCAAAAGAGGGGAGGTGGTGTGGGAGACCGCGGTGCCGCCGTCACTGTCGCCAGGTGTCACCGTATGATTTGTTTTGGCATCGGCAAGTCTTTCTGTTGTTTGTGGTGCTGCCACACTGGCTGTAAGAGTATCGTTGGTATTAACAGCTGCGGGGTCGTTGTGTGTTCCTTTTGTGTCAGGCCGTTGAGCATCATTGCCGTTCTTATC
>NW_902147.1:0-928 GCF_000209065.1 Trypanosoma cruzi | reverse complement strand
ACCCTTTCCGCCATCAGCGGTTGGTTTGGGCGAGAGATTGCGACACATCATCGGGAAAAATCGTAAGCGAATCATCAAGCCCACGGAGAAGGCATCGGCTGCCATCATCACGGACGCATCGCTCCATGGATGGGGAGCCGTTTTTATTCCAGATTCAAGCAATGTTAAAAATTGCCGGAGGAAAATGGAAGAAGATGCCTTTTCGCATCATGCAGGCCGAGGCACGCGCGGCACGCTTAGCCTTATCGGCCTTTTCCGCCATCTTGCCATCCACCATGGACGTTTGGGTGGACAACACTTCGCTGCAAGGAGCGGCGAATAAAGGCAGCTCGAAATCACACGCTATGACGTGGGAGCTGCAACGGATATTTGAGTTTTTTGACTCTCGCGGAATACAGGCAACATTTGCCTACGTGCGGTCTGCAGAAAACCCTGCAGACGGCATATCACGCGGTCGTGTTTTTACACTTCAGGACTTGGCGAAGGGGTGGAACTTGCGAAGGGGAGCGGCGGGGTCTTGTGGTTGGAGGACCCCAAAGTCTGCCACTTCGTAAGCAATAATATTTTAAATCCTGAGGACAAAGGACCATGCTGGTGGTCCACAGAATTCTATATATTGAATGAGAATAAAACATTGAAGCAATTAAATAAAGAAACTTTTTTCCTAACTTTTTTGGTTTCCATAGATAATTTCAGGATCCGGCCAGCTCCCGGAAGATTATTCTGTCTCTTTTTCCCGCCCCACTCCCGGGTGGGGGACTATTTGAACAGGCAGGCCGCCGCGCTGTTTGTCTTGTTTTGTGCGTGGCGGGGTGTTTTTATTTAAGCCGCTTGGGACGAGGACGCAGGGCTGGCAGAAGACGGCAATGAGTGTGTGGGGAGATCGGGGGCTGGACACCGGTTAAAAGGAAAAAGGAACGTAGAGCGA
>NW_902146.1:0-928 GCF_000209065.1 Trypanosoma cruzi | reverse complement strand
TGAAGCAAACAGACACCGAAGATCCACCTGCTCTGCACGCATCCAATGACGCAATTGGGAGCGCGATGTTACAGGGCACATCAACCACCCTGTTCTCGTCTCCGTCTGTGCGGGCACGACAGTCCTGGCATCACCCTTCGCCCTCACAAAGTATTCCACAGGGTCCTTTGAACCAAAGACCACCACACGGCAATATGCCACCGGATAAGTGATCCCCATACCGCACAAAATAACAAAATGTTCCCACGTCGAAGCTCGCAGTGAAAACAAGCACAACTATGAGCAACATGAGGGTTGTCTGTGCTGTGTTTCGTCACAACACTCTGTCCTCCGTTGGTTCAGGCCTCTGCCACACGGCAAGACACAGATGTAACATCACCTACACGCAACAAAGTGAAATCCGCAAGAACATTGTAAGAGTCATGCAGGACGCAACAGCCACCAGCCCACTCAGTAGCTGTTGTGGTCATATTCTGCAAACCTGAACCATGCCCACAGGGAAATTTGTTGTCCAGTTGCACAAATAATTGTTGGGCCAAGCAACGTGGGCCCAAGAAAGACGGCACCAGTCGATATTAGGCCTTGGAGCCGCCAGTTAGAGCCACTGATTGGAATAAACAGCAAATCCACCAGCGGCCAACAAAAACCGCGACAAGACGTTCGTGCTTGAATCAAAGAACGGATTCGTCTCGTCCAGAAACAAGAAAAAATAAATAATATTTTTCCTCCTCACAGAGCCTTTCAGCAATGAAACACCATCATCATATCCGCCCTATTGGCATTACTCAGGAGCACAAGAACTGTGCAATGTGTAGAGGACTCTGCACTCAAGCGGATGAGACGCTCCACGGTGGCAAACAGACTCCTCACAGGCCAAGCATCAACCAGTCGCGAGCAGCATGCCTCTTCATGGGCTCTCCGTTTTGGT
>NW_902145.1:0-928 GCF_000209065.1 Trypanosoma cruzi | reverse complement strand
GGTAGCGCCACGCGTCAAGTTTACGTGAATGGAAGAATCCGTGGGCCAATCCCACGCCACACATTTGGTTTTACTGGGGGGCGCCTACAGGTGTCAAACAACGGCACACGTCTGCAGCGCCTGTTGCTTCCAAGTTTATTGGACACCATGACGGTCTCCGCGCTCGGGGCACTGGACCACCGAACAATTCTCACTACGCAGCAGTCTGCTGCTCCGTCGTGTTTCGAGTACACAATACGGGTATGTATGCATTGCGATGGTCTGCTTGTAGGGTTTGCTGACCGCTATCTGCCTCTGGAGGGGTTTGGTCCGGCGCAGAACTCATTGCGGTACACAAACTGCTACTATCTGCATTTGGGCCGCGGCACTTTATTTTGTCCGGCGCAGGGGATGGTGGACGTGCCTTACCGTGCGTTTCAGCGCGCTGCTCCTGGCATCACCACGAAGGAACCGCTGAGTCACTGTAACAACAACAAGGATGGCGCAACTACTACTACTACTACTACTAATACAAATAATAATACAGCTGCTGTGCGTATCGGTGAGGAGATCAGCTGCTCTCTTGACACGGTGACGCGGACGATACGGTTCCGTCGGGACGATGTTGACTGTGGCGTTGCCTTTGAGCGTGTCAGCCTGAATCGATCGCTTTTTCCTGCTTTTGAGGTGAACTCACGGGGCTGTACGATAGAGTTCGTATGAGTGGAGAGGAGAAGGGGGGTAAAAGGCGGAATGGATGGACAAGCACTGCTGGATTCCTTTTGTTTTTGGGTTCCTCTTTTTTTTTTACGACTTCTCTTTCTTACTTCATTTTTTTCTCTGTACATTATTTCTCTTTGGCGTAATGGGAGGCACTGAGGGATGAATTGAGAGGATTTCAAGCCACAGACGACGGATTAAAAAGGTAGTGTGAGGGAAGACTCTTGCG
>NW_902144.1:0-928 GCF_000209065.1 Trypanosoma cruzi | reverse complement strand
TCTTGTCTGAGTGCTCTTTCAGCGCACAGCTGTGTGGCTCACGTCGTCCTGGTGGCCTCAGTTCCCTGATTTTGAGTCTTATCGCACGCAGGAAATCCTCATTCAAAAATGCGGATACGGCATACTTTTCAATAATATATGGTGGGACATAATCCCAGAACCTCAAAACGAAAAAAATAAAATCGGACTGCTTCATTTCATTTTCCAGCCGGGACAATATTTCACGTTCGAGGTGGGGAGATATCAGTACATTCAGAGGCGACTCAATGCTGTTTCCTCGTCGTACTCGGACAACCCTCACAAGCTTTCGAGACAATTCACTGTCAATAGGCGAGTAACAGCAGCCAATACCCAAATTGCGCTCTAATTCCGAGGCGGTCGACCCATCCACGGCCTGCTGGCACGCTTTAATGCGGTCATCATATGCCTGTTTATCAAAGATGAAGCGGAGAATTGGTCCCACGTTATTCATGCGACCCCTCACCTCCTCCCAGTATCCCGCTTGCTCCTGCAGGGGCCGATTGCACTTCATCCAAATGCACATTGCCCTCACATCGTTTTCTTCGGGACAATCAATTACGATTTCAATAGCGTCCATTTTTTTTGTCCACCGTTCATATTCGTTTTTGTCTGGTGGTGTCACCACAATCATGCCCCGTCCCTTGCAAGGCAAACCAGCAGGCGGTTGACGACATGCCAATGCCACGTCGTAGATAATATACCCCTTCACCCCACGCAAAGAAAAAATGTTTACAACATCATCAATCCTGGGGTCATCCATGTACACTGACACCGTTTTTGTGATTTTGTCAAACAGGAATGATTGACTCCCAATAAAGTACGCAACCATTGGGAGCTGCTCTGCATCGTATTGCAGCAGCTGGTAGAGGAGATATGAACCGGCATTCATCGACTTCCCGATCCCGGG
>NW_902143.1:0-928 GCF_000209065.1 Trypanosoma cruzi | reverse complement strand
GCTGCGGTGAAGTGCCCTTCGGGCTGCTGGCGATGTTGTCTGGACCCTCCGCTGGCACCGTCTGACGTAGCGCCGCCCTTCCGAGGCAAATTTGAAGCAACTTCCGTTTCTTTCGATTCCAACTGACATGAGCCCGAACATCCGCGTCCTGCGCGCCCCACCAGTCGATAGGAACATGCGTCATCGCATCCCTCCTTATGTTGACCGACGTGAGTGTGGCGTCTACAGGATTTGTGAGAACTAGTTGCTGCTCGCATTCCTTCCCGTTGTGCTCGGTAGTCTCATCTCCATTGGCGGTATCGTCATGCTGCATGCCGGCAGCCGTATCCGGAGTACCAGAATCACTAATACTGCTACTACTAGTCATTGTCATCGTGTTGGTGGCGGTGACTGTGGGAACAGGGGATGACATGAGCACGGCGGCTGTATTCATGCGCTTCCAACATAAATGCAGCCACTGTTCCACCTCCCGCACTCCCATCTGCAACTCATGTTGCCGCTCAAAGAGCTCCATAGAGTGCAGAAGCGTGGCAGCAAAGCCAACACTCCCCACCGATCCAGTACCTCCATCACAAAGATAGTTCTGAACATTCCCAAAAAGAGTCTCCCACTTGTGGATAAACTCATATGTGTAGTACTCGTAGTCAAAAGTACCAGAAGAAAAATAGGCGTAATACCTGTTTTTGGTAATATCCATCAGATCGTTGTCATCCCCATTCCCCATGGTAACCCCAGCCGCCTGTAGGTACAAAGGCACGTAGTTCACATAGAGCTGAGCTAAACGAAAATAAAGTTTCCAGGCGTGCCGCATAGATTCTGCAAGAAGCCACAAAAGTGCTATTTTCTGCTGTGACCTCTGTGCCAAAACCACACGTTCAATGTACTTCCGTGAATTAAGCTCGTAGCACCGTGCCCTCCTTTGGTTGGT
>NW_902142.1:0-928 GCF_000209065.1 Trypanosoma cruzi | reverse complement strand
GCCCGTGGGAGGCTGCCACGTCCAGTACTTCTGCATGGCGGCTGTGCTGCTTGCGGGTGCGGGCGTGGTTGCCTTCACGAACATGATGCGCTCGGCCTTCCTGACGGTGATACAGACGGCGAGCTTTCTGCTCCTTGCGGCGCTGTGCGTGGTGAGCGCGGCCAACCACCTTGCGCCGAGCGACGGCGGTGCGAGGGCGTACGCGGCTATCGTACTGCTGCTGTCGACTGTGGTACTTGCGGTCACTGTGTACGGCGTCGTTGTGTGGCACGCGGAGGACTGCCACTGGCAGGAGCTGCGCGAGCCGCGGCGTGGTGGGCTGGAGGCGCTGCTGCGCGATGACGAGGAGAGCGACGACGAGACGCAGAAGCCTCACGAAATGACGTCATCGTCGTATGCCTCAGGCACCACTGTTGCGTCGTCGTACCAACCACCCGCAATGCCGTAGCAGCCCATGGCCGGTGACATTCGATTAGACGCCTTCAGCTTGTCCGACTGTGCATCCGGTGCGAGCCACAAAATTCATTACGCCCTTCTGTTACGTGCAACGCTTAGAATTGGCGGACGTGCGGTGGTCGTTGATGGGAGGGGCGCGAGGCCACGGCTGCTGCACACCACGGCCACTCATTGCTCACAGCGCCGACAGTATTGTTGATTGCTGTTTTTGCGACACGATTCTTTTTTGTGCGGGTGCTTTCAAGGGTTTTTCCCGTTCTGCGATGACTGTGTGGAAAGAGATTCGCTTGTCTCCCTTGTCACTCCTGATGTCGTGTTGTACCGGACTGTATTTTCATGGAGTTGTGTGCGAGGAGCTTAACGCCTATTGCATGCAATGGAAGAGGGATCCAGCGAGCCGCCTACTGTTAGTGGTGAATTGCAGCTCGGCCTTAACGTGGATTTACATGCACGGAGCGATACAGTTTGCAGG
>NW_902141.1:0-928 GCF_000209065.1 Trypanosoma cruzi | reverse complement strand
CAAAAATTTAGACCACGACGTGTGATGCAGCAGCCGCTCGAAAACGATCAGCCGAGTGCAGCACCCGTGTGGGCAAGAGCTCGCGAAATTCCTCCAAGCAGCGGATAATTCAGGGTTGTTTGGTGTCCAGTGTGTGAACACGCAAACAGATAGTGACAGAGAGTGCCTCTGACCCCCATCATTCATAATTGGAAACAAAAATTTAGACCACAACGTGTGATGCAGCAGCCGCTCGAAAACGATCAGCCGAGTGCAGCACCCGTGTGGGCAAGAGCTCGCGAAATTCCTCCAAGCAGCGGATAATTCAGGGTTGTTTGGTGTCCAGTGTGTGAACACGCAAACAGATAGTGACAGAGAGTGCCTCTGACTCCCATCATTCATAATTGGAAACAAAAATTTAGACCACGACGTGTGATGCAGCAGCCGCTCGAAAACGATCAGCCGAGTGCAGCACCCGTGTGGGCAAGAGCTCGCGAAATTCCTCCAAGCAGCGGATAATTCAGGGTTGTTTGGTGTCCAGTGTGTGAACACGCAAACAGATAGTGACAGAGAGTGCCTCTGACCCCCATCATTCATAATTGGAAACAAAAATTTAGACCACGATGTGTGATGCAGCAGCCGCTCGAAAACGATCAGCCGAGTGCAGCACCCGTGTGGGCAAGAGCTCGCGAAATTCCCCCAAGCAGCGGATAATTCAGGGTTGTTTGGTGTCCAGTGTGTGAACACGCAAACAGATAGTGACAGAGAGTGCCTCTGACCCCCATCATTCATAATTGGAAACAAAAATTTAGACCACGACGTGTGATGCAGCAGCCGCTCGAAAACGATCAGCCGAGTGCAGCACCCGTGTGGGCAAGAGCTCGCGAAATTCCTCCAAGCAGCGGATAATTCAGGGTTGTTTGGTGTCCAGTGTGTGAACACGCAAACA
>NW_902140.1:0-928 GCF_000209065.1 Trypanosoma cruzi | reverse complement strand
TGGAATCAGTGCGATTGCAGAACTCGCACACCGTCCTGCAAACCAGAAGTTTAAAAAACAATATGAAACAAGAATTCAAAAAAAAAAAAAAATGGAAAAAACTTAGGCTTCTGCGGGAATCGAACCCGCGTCCCCGGATGACATTGTGAGCGTGTTTGCCACTGAGCTAAAAAAATGCGGTCGCGCGACTCCTTTTCACGTAAAGTATTAATGTCGATCTTCGAACAATCGAGCACATTTGCGTTGTCCCCTGGAAAACGAAAAAGACGTGTTTAGGATGCGCAGCCGCAGCGTGGTTACTACTGTAAGTCGTCATATATCTAACGCCCGAGGCCACCGCTGCAGCTTGGATAATTCGACACGTCGTGCTGTATCTAACGTCCGGGGCAGCCGCTGCAACTTGGATAATTCGACACGTCGTCCTGTATCTAGCGTCCGGGGCCACCGCCCTACCATTTTTTATTTCTTGCGGCGGCCAACCCCGGCAGTAAGGACAAAAAAAAGAATCGCGTTTTCTTTAATGTTTTTCCTGTTTGGGGGCGGGGATCTTTGTTTTCTATGATTGCCTCTTTTTTTTTGTCTGTTCCAGGTTGGTTTTGAGGACGCTTGATGTGCCTGCTGGGTGATCGCCGGCTTTTTTATTGGTGATTGCGTATTTTTGGCTTACCGGTGTGCCGCTCAGCGCCATTTTGTTTTACTTCTTTTCTGCTTATTGGGGCGTGTTGTTATTCGTCACGCGTCAGCACACACCGAGCAACATGTCAAAAAAAAAAAATGCAGGTTTTTTCCCCTCGCGAGGGCCTCGGCAGCCACAATCCTGTGCGTGCGTGCATTCTCAGCGTTTTAAGCACGGCATGTGTGTGCATGTGTGTGTGTGTTTGTCAGCGCCTATACTTGCAGAGCAGCTGTGCGCCACAAGAGAGTCTGA
>NW_902139.1:0-928 GCF_000209065.1 Trypanosoma cruzi | reverse complement strand
CCAAACACAAAGACAACACACAGGGAAGGGGGCAGGAGGAGCAGTGAGCGGACAGCACGCGGCACGAGAAATCGCACCAAAACAACACGGTAAGAAGAATGGGCACAAAGGACAGACCACCACAAACACGCCCTTCAGGTTCTCTATAGTGCTTTTCCACAGCACCGTCGCGAATGCACACACGGAAGAAGGGCTGCTGCAGCCCCCAGCACTGGGGATGAGAAACAAAAACAAACAAAAATAAAAACGAAACAAGAGTTCTAGTAATGGAAAAACGGGCATGACGTCGTCTCCACCGGTGACAAGTTCATATCGTTATCTACCAGGTGCGCCAGCGACACGGATCGCGAGAACGCACGGTTGAGCCAAAATAAATCCCTACTTCTTCGGCGCCTTCTTCACGGCTTTCTTGGGTGCCTTCTTTGCCGCATGCTTCTTGGCACTCTTAGTAACAGCCTTCTTGGCTGCTGCAGGCTTCTTCTTGGGGGCGGCCCTCTTCTTCGCAGCAGGCTTCTTCACGGCTGGTTTCTTAGCAGTCTTCTTGGCGGGAGTCTTCTTAGCCACTGCTTTCTTCGGCGCGGCCTTCTTCGGCGAGGCCTTCTTCGGCGAGGCCTTCTTGGGCGGAACGGCAGCGTCAGACATGTTTTGCGTTCTTAAATTCCTTTCGTGCACTCTCAGCAGGATCTTCACCAAACACAAAGACAACACACAGGGAAGGGGCAGGAGGAGCAGTGAGCGGACAGCACGCGGCACGAGAAATCGCACCAAAACAACACGGTAAGAAGAATGGGCACAAAGGACAGACCACCACAAACACGCCCTTCAGGTTCTCTATAGTGCTTTTCCACAGCACCGTCGCGAATGCACACACGGAAGAAGGGCTGCTGCAGCCCCCAGCACTGGGGATGAGAAACAAAAACAAACAAAA
>NW_902138.1:0-928 GCF_000209065.1 Trypanosoma cruzi | reverse complement strand
TTGGTGCTCTCTTTTGCACGACACGCACCGCTGCCGTCCTGCCTGGCTGCATGGGCGGAGCACCGTAACTGTTTCTGTTTTGTTTTCATTGCATTGAGTGGGCGACCCTTCTCTCTCTCTCCCTGTGTGTGTGTTTTGCTTTACGGGAGCAATGAGAGTGTGTGTGCGCTGGTAGTCCCACGCTTCGGCTTTTTGTTTTGTTTTTCTTTTTGATTTTGTGGTTGAGTGCACCCATTCCGCGGCTGCGTGTGTGTGTGTGTGATGATATGAGTAATTTGCGTGTGTGCTTATCTGCCTCTCTCTGCCGTTGCTTTCTTCAGACTCTCTTGTGGCGCACAGCTGCTCTGCAAGTATAGGCGCTGACAAACACACACACACATGCACACACATGCCGTGCTTAAAACGCTGAGAATGCACGCACGCACAGGATTGTGGCTGCCGAGGCCCTCGCGAGGGGGAAAAAACCTGCATTTTTTTTTTTTGACATGTTGCTCGGTGTGTGCTGACGCGTGACGAATAACAACACGCCCCAATAAGCAGAAAAGAAGTAAAACAAAATGGCGCTGAGCGGCACACCGGTAAGCCAAAAATACGCAATCACCAATAAAAAAGCCGGCGATCACCCAGCAGGCACATCAAGCCTCCTAAAAACCAACCTGGAACAGACAAAAAAAAAGAGGCAATCATAGAAAACAAAGATCCCCGCCCCCAAACAGGAAAAACATTAAAGAAAACGCGATTCTTTTTTTTGTCCTTACTGCCGGGGTTGGCCGCCGCAAGAAATAAAAAATGGTAGGGCGGTGGCCCCGGACGTTAGATACGGGACGACGTGTCGAATTATCCAAGTTGCAGCGGCTGCCCCGGACGTTAGATACGGGATGACGTGTCGAATTATCCAAGTTGCAGCGGCTGCCCCGGACGTTAGATA
>NW_902137.1:0-927 GCF_000209065.1 Trypanosoma cruzi | reverse complement strand
CCAACAAAAACCTCAGAGGCACCCGCTGGGCCAACGACAACCGTCACTGCGGGATGTGTGACCCTTCCGTCGCTCACCTCAAATCGCACTTCTACACCTCCTCGAGCAGCAGCAGCAGCATAAATACGCCGGTCCACTAGGGGCCGTCACCAGCCATTGCAGGAAGACCACTGTGCCTCAGTGCCATGAAACCCGAATTGCATTGACGGGCCACTTCGGAAAATCCTGTCGCATCCTCCCCCAATTATGCAGAAACACATCCGTCGTGCATGTGTCCACCGCAGCCAAATGAATCCGGTCCAAATACCCTCCAAATCAAATTCCCCTTTCCTCAAGCCATTCCCTCATTCCATACGCCCTGACCCTCGTCCGCACGTGCCCGCTCACACAAACCGCCATAGACAGATGGTGGCCGCCCAACGCTCCGGAAAAACAAGCCCAGCACGCACGCGCACAATAAATGGCATGCGCAAACGCACGGCACAATGGCGGAGAAGCGCACACCGAAAGGATGCGGCCCTCCACAGCAGTCGCAGCCCACCGCGCGCATCACACCCGCAGGAAGAGTGACTCGCGGTGCACGCTCCCTCTCTCCTCCTTCCCTTCATCCCCACGGAAGAAGCAGCAGCCACCCGCAACCGCCAGCACACGCTACAAAAGAAGCATCCAAATCTACTGCAATGACCATTCTGTGTGGTTGTGTGTGCCTGCAGGCACACGAAGCAAATAAGTAAAAGCAGGAGCGGAGCATGTGAAGGGACGCACAAACAAAACCGTACAGCAGAAGCGCATGGCGGAAATAGAGAGAAAAAGACTGCTCAAGCTCATGATATTGCACTGCAGACAAAGCAGCGACAATTCATAAAAATTTATTAAAATTAAAAAAAATTCATCTTCACCCTTCCACACCTCACACTTGAAAAAAAG
>NW_902136.1:0-927 GCF_000209065.1 Trypanosoma cruzi | reverse complement strand
CCATTTTCCTCGTTGCGGGGAAATTCCTCGAAGACGCCGGTGGCCTCTGTGTACAGTTGAACACCACACGCACCGTGTGCCGCTCCCAAAGACAACGCATCGTTCACGTCAACGCCAGGACGCAATGGCACCAACTCCATAAACACCTCACGGAGACTCGGCCTCTGATTCCGGTAAATGCAGTCTTCAAAACCTAAAGGAGGTGGCAAGTGCGGCGGTCGGTTTGGGTTCAGTTGGTAGCGAAGGACCAGTTGAATGTCAACGTACATGCCGGCGATGGGATCCCCGGTGACATTGGACAGTTCATATGGCATGCGTTGGTTCCGGTGAAGTCGGTGCGTGCACTTGTACCGTTTCTCGCTGCCGTGGTTCCACAGAGGAGGTAGCCTGTACACATTCCACCCACGAATCCGCTCCAAAGAGCCTTTCAAGGAAAATGGGGGAGGATCACTCATGTATGTGATCTCAAATAGTGGTGTGACGAAGTCATGAAGTCCCTTTGTCATCTAGCGTGGCAAACTATTCACAAGCCTCAAACCAAGTATTACTCTTTGTTTCCGTTTCGTCCGCTACAAACGCAAAAAGAAAAACGGGGAAGAATCCAACGGCTGAGATGGGGAGAAAAACACGCAGGGGGGGGAGAAGGTACCAGAAATTGCATTGCCCTTCCGTCCGGACTCAGCGGTGACGGTCGCAACGGACGCCCGGCCCGCTTCTCTCATGCCCATGGACAGGTGCACATAGATAGGGGGATGGGAGGGTGCGCACAAACATGCGAACTGAGCAGCAAGTAAAACGGTTCATCACTGTGGAAATGCATACATGCGCGCGGAGACACACACGTAAACTGTAAGCATCCGAGAAAGCAGTGGAAAAGCGGGGCTCGCAGAAAACGCTGGAGGGGAAAGTCCCGTAAAAGCGGGCGCA
>NW_902135.1:0-927 GCF_000209065.1 Trypanosoma cruzi | reverse complement strand
CGCTGGCGTCTTGTCGTGTGAAAATGGGTGTCCACCGTCTTCCTGACCTGTAGTGTGTCTCGGTGTTTCTGATTCCCCCTCGTCGCTTCCCACGCCTTCCTCCTCCATCTCCACTTCGTCCTGGGGCAGAGATGATTGTTGGTGTGGTGGCGTCTCATCCTTATTATTGTGGGGTGTCGCTTGAGGTTGTGTCCGCCTCGTTGTGATTTCTTCTTCCTCCTCATCTAGGAAGTGGCCTTGTGGTGCCTGCTGGTTTGGTTGGGACGATGTTGGGGGAACTGACGGTTGTAAGAGTCCCTCCTCGTCCTCTTCGCAGACAATCCCCCCGCCATTGTTGCCTTCTCCCTCGGATTCCTCCTCCTGTTCCTCCCCCCGCCTGCCTCGCTTTCGTGGGGCGATAGGCGGTAGGAAGGGATCCTGTGTGATCGTCTGGGTGGAAGGTGACGACGAGGCTGGCGGACTGGAATGAGTGGCACTGCCTGGCGGTTGCCCGTATCCATTCTTACCAAACCCGTCCACCATACTGGAGTCGTCTGGGGCCTCTTCCCATTTTTGTGATTGGGGGTGGCGTGAGCCCTTGGGCGCAGAGGCTAGCGTGCGGCCGTCCTGCTCCCTGTGACGCGCGTGCGATTCTTGCTCATCGTCCTCCTCATCTTCCTCCGGTCCCATCTCCGGCATGAGGCGCCGGTAGAGGCAGAGGATTACCTTGTGGGTGTTGATGGGCTTCCGCTGCACCCTTTGGACCATACCATCGATCATGACCCACTCCGTGTCCTTATGTAGAGCGCTTGGTATGTAGGCGACGACATGGTTGGGGGTGTTGGTGGCCACTAGTCCCACCAGTCCATATTCCGCCGTGCCGTTTTGGTGCGGTAGGAGGATCACAAATGGGACCTCCTCCACCCCCATCGCTTGCTTGTCCCAGTG
>NW_902134.1:0-927 GCF_000209065.1 Trypanosoma cruzi | reverse complement strand
AAGGGTCCACATCGACTCTGCGGTCGGTTGACCTTCAGACGTCCGGTTTGTAATCACGCCGCCGCCGCGCAGTTCGTGTGTCTGCAGGAGACTGGGGAATGGAGGGAGGGAAGAGAGAGGCGGTGCGGCCCGCATCGATCTCAGTTGGGTGTGACAACGGTGAGGTCATCTCGTCAGATCGCCGGCAGCAAAGACGGTCGCCGTCAGCGGCGGTCAGTGCCTTCCTTCTCCCACCGCAGCACCACTCCACCGACGCCGTCGCCCGCCTCCTCCCCACCGACACAACGAGGAGACAACAGCAGGAGATGTAACACCCGCAACGATCAGGCTGCCGCAGAGTCTCGTTGCAGCCGCCATGACCAGACGAGTGGGATGCAAACAAAAAAGGAAAACAATTGCCCCCTCAAGCATCTCAGCACAACGTGGAAGCACAGCAGCCGGCACACAAGGCGCAACGCCGTTCAGTGGCTACCAGCACTCACCCTCAGTTACGCGGCAACGTGGAAATGAACGAGCTCCTCCCACACAGCCATCCTGCAACATGAGTGGGTCACACGAGCAGTCACACAAATTAACACCTCGCCATGCAAACCAGCAATCAAAGACACCGCCGGCGAAGGAAGCGATGGATGGCTGTGGCGCGCAGCCGCAATAATAAAACATGTGTCACCTTGCTTGGGGCATAAGGAAGAAGTCCAATCAAAGAGGCACACCGATTCGCACCAGAGAAAGGTAAGAGCAAACGGAAGCAAATATTCGCCTAGGGCGATTTACCGGATCGTAAAGTTATTTACGAAAATCAAGCAATACAAGAGGAAGAAGGGGTAAGTGAAAAAGCAGTGGGCTCACCACACCCTCAAGCTTTGCCCAAGCGAAGTATATGTACACATATGTATTCCGATAGCCACTCTCGTGACATGCTGCACC
>NW_902133.1:0-927 GCF_000209065.1 Trypanosoma cruzi | reverse complement strand
AGGGTTGTTTGGCGTCCAGTGTGTGAACACGCAAATAGACATTGAAAGAGAGTGCCTCTGACCACCACCATTCATAATTCGAAACAAAAATTTAGACCACAGCCTGTGGTGCAGCAGCCGCTCGAAAACGATTATCCGACTGCAGCACCCTTGTGGGCAAGATCTCGCGACATTCCTCCAAGCAGCGGATAGTTCAGGGTTGTTTGGCGTCCAGTGTGTGAACACGCAAACAGACATTGAAAGAGAGTGCCTCTGACCACCACCATTCATAATTCGAAACAAAAATTTAGACCACAACGTGCGGTGCAGCAGCCACTCGAAAACGACTATCCGACTGCAGCACCCTTGTGGGCAAGATCTCGCGACATTCCTCCAAGCAGCGGATAGTTCAGGGTTGTTTGGCGTCCAGTGTGTGAACACGCAAACAGACATTGAAAGAGAGTGCCTCTGACCACCACCATTCATAATTCGAAACAAAAATTTAGACCACAACGTGCGGTGCAGCAGCCGCTCAAAAACGATCCGGCGAGTGCAGCACCCCTGTGGGCAAGATCTCGCGAAACTCCTCCAAGCAGCGGATGGTTCAGGGTTGTTTGGCGTCCAGTGTGTGAACACGCAAACAGACATTGAAAGAGAGTGCCTCTGACCACCACCATTCATAATTCGAAACAAAAATTTAGACCACAACGTGCGGTGCAGCAGCCACTCGAAAACGATTATCCGACTGCAGCACCCCTGTGGGCAAGATCTCGCGAAATTCCTCCAAGCAGCGGATAGTTCAGGGTTGTTTGGCGTCCAGTGTGTGAACACGCAAACAGACATTGACAGAGAGTGTCTCTGACCACCACCATTCATAATTCGAAACAAAAATTTAGACCACAGCCTGTGGTGCAGCAGCCGCTAGAAAACGATTATCCGACTGCAGCA
>NW_902132.1:0-927 GCF_000209065.1 Trypanosoma cruzi | reverse complement strand
TTTTGGAGACGCCGAGCAGCTCCACCGACGCGTCGGAGAAGCTCACAAAAAAGGGCCGGTCAACTTGCGGCACATTACCGTGCAACTTTAATACCTTGACAGCGAGAAGAGCTTTCTACCTGAGAGTGTTCGGCCGCATCATTATCATCATCACTGCCCAAAGCATCTCAATAGGCAGCAATGGCATCGCTCTCGTATTGCCCATGCCCGTTGGCCTCCTCCACCCGCCGCCTCACGTCCGTATGAATAAAGTCTCGTCATGCACAGCGATGCGCCCCCTCGTTTCAGATAAATACCAATATTTTATACTCACCAAGGTAGCAGTTCAGTTCTCCCTCCACAGGCACACCTCATAGAGGACGTCCTTCTGTTCCCTTTGCCGAATCAACGCACCGCACCCAGTGGATAAGCCCTGGTAGTTTCACCAAAAAATAAGTGTTCGATTCCCACAGTAGCGAATACTCTGTGTGCTGTGGAACGCACAGTTTGTTGTGCTAGTGCACCGCCTCGACAGCCGCCTCGCAATGGTGCAAAGGTGTCATTGCCCCCGCCTGGGTGAGGCCTAAGCCCCACATTACACGCACACAGAGAAGCACACGACGCATTTGAAAATATATTAATAATTTTTCACGGCACATTTATTGGAAGGAGCACCACCCCCGTATGCATGTTGGCAAAGCAACGGCCACACAACGGCGGTGCTAAAAAAAAAAAAAAAACGCATCCAGAAACAGAGGAAAAAAGAAGAAGGGTGTGGAACACCCACAAGAAATAATAGATAGCCCACTTCAAACTGGCAGCAAAAAAAAAAGGGAGGCAGCAGTAGTACTATCAGTATTAGTAGTGACCATCATCTCCCCTTTTTTTTCTTCGCCTTATTCACTAATAACCAAACCACGTGAGACACAAAGGTCCGTTTTTCCATAC
>NW_902131.1:0-927 GCF_000209065.1 Trypanosoma cruzi | reverse complement strand
GGATAACAGCGAAGCTGCCACCACATCTGGTTTAGTTGCTCATCTTCACTCCCCTCTTGATGCACCTTTTAATCGAACGGAACTGCTTGCTGCGCTACGTAATACGCCGTATGGCAAGGCCCCCGGACCGGATGAAGTCTACAGTGAGGCACTGCGACATATTTCGTCAAAGGGTCTTCGATTCCTTCTTCGTTGCATTAACCACAGCTGGACGACAGGTACGATCCCGGCTGAGTGGAGACGCGCTACCATCGTCCCACTCTTAAAACCCGGTAAGTCGCCGGAACTGCTTGAGTCATATCGACCCATCAGCCTTACTTCCATTGTGAGTAAGGTTGCTGAGAAAATGGTACTGAAGAGATTGCTTTGGGTGTGGACGCCTCACCCCCACCAGTATGCATATCGTAGTATGCGTACTACGACGATGCAGCTGGCACACCTGATACACGAAGTGGAGCATAATAGAAATCATTATTTCCAAGTGAACCTTCCCAAGAAGAGCGGTATTGGTAATCAACTCCACTACAGACCCCATCGGACTCTGCTGGTGTTGGTTGATTTCAGCAAGGCTTTTGACTCCATAGATCATCGAGTCCTCAGTCGCTTGCTGGCTAATATTCCGGGGGTGAATTGTAGAAGGTGGCTTAGAAACTTTCTATGTGGTCGCTACGCGAAGACACGAGTTGGTAACAGAAACAGTGATCGACGTCCCATGCTGCGAGGAGTTCCTCAGGGGTCCGTACTGGGACCATATTTGTTCTCCCTTTACGTACACCCACTTCTCAATCTGCTGAACAGCTTTGCGGATGTCACAGCAGACATGTATGCGGACGACCTCTCTATTATCGTTAAGGGGCAGTCCCGGGAAGACGCCATTCCCACTGCCAACATGGTTCTCAAAAAACTGCATGCGTGGAGTCAGGAAAA
>NW_902130.1:0-927 GCF_000209065.1 Trypanosoma cruzi | reverse complement strand
ACTCCCACCATTCACAATCGGAAACAAAAATTTGGACCACAACATGTGATGCAGCAGCCGCTCGAAAACGATCAGCCGAGTGCAGCACCCGTGTGGGCAAGAGCTCGCGAAATTCCTCCAAGCAGCGGATAGTTCAGGGTTGTTTGGTGTCCAGTGTGTGAACACGCAAACAGATAGTGACAGAGAGTGCCTCTGACTCCCACCATTCATAATTGGAAACAAAAATTTGGACCACAACATGTGATGCAGCGGCCGCTCGAAAACGATCAGCCGAGTGCAGCACCCGTGTGGGCAAGAGCTCGCGAAATTCCTCCAAGCAGCGGATAGTTCAGGGTTGTTTGGTGTCCAGTGTGTGAACACGCAAACAGATAGTGACAGAGAGTGCCTCTGACTCCCACCATTCATAATTGGAAACAAAAATTTGGACCACAACGTGTGATGCAGCAGCCGCTCGAAAACGATCAGCCGAGTGCAGCACCCTTGTGGGCAAGAGCTCGCGAAATTCCTCCAAGCAGCGGATAATTCAGGGTTGTTTGGTGTCCAGTGTGTGAACACGCAAACAGATATTGACAGAGAGTGCCTCTGACTCCCACCATTCATAATTGGAAACAAAAATTTGGACCACAACGTGTGATGCAGCAGCCGCTCGAAAACGATCAGCCGAGTGCAGCACCCTTGTGGGCAAGAGCTCGCGAAATTCCTCCAAGCAGCGGATAATTCAGGGTTGTTTGGTGTCCAGTGTGTGAACACGCAAACAGATATTGACAGAGAGTGCCTCTGACTCCCACCATTCACGATCGGAAACAAAAATTTGGACCACAACGTGTGATGCAGCGGCCGCTCGAAAACGATCAGCCGAGTGCAGCACCCGTGTGGGCAAGAGCTCGCAAAATTCCTCCAAGCAGCGGATAATTCAGGGTTGTTTGG
>NW_902129.1:0-927 GCF_000209065.1 Trypanosoma cruzi | reverse complement strand
AAAGATTGATTATATGGTCACACTCACGTCCCGCACATCACACTTGTGGTTCATGGTGCTCTCGGCCCCGTCTCTCATTGGACTGATCCATGAGACGCGCACTCACGAGGCCGGCACCGCGTGTGGGTAACAGAAGCAAACAGGAGGGGGAGGGTGCGTCACCCATGAGGATGTGCGTGGGGTGACAAAGCAAAAGAAAAAGAAAAAAAGAAACACACATGCACTACGAGCCGTCCCCGCAAGGACGCGTATGACTAATCCTAATCACCGCACACCGGCACAGACAAGGACGGTGACGAGCAGCAGCAGGGGCATGCGCACCCACGCAGTGGCGGCGGCGTTTTCGCTCGCCTTTGAAGGAACCCTGCCCTTGTCTGTGTGGTCAGGCGGCTTATTCTGTGGTGTCGCAGCTGCCTTTGCCGGCGGACCGCTGACGCCGCTCCGTTTCAGGCCATCACCCGCCGTTTTCGGTGCAGCCGCGGCTCCGGCCTGCGATTGCGACTGGCCTGGTTGCGCATCGCCAGCGCCCAACTGAGGACGGTTTTCTGCCGGCGCCGAAGTGCAGTTTTGTATACTCCCGTAAGTCGCAAATAGCATCGTGAAGGCAAAATCCCTCTCAGCACCCTCAGGAGGGCATTGCCCGGTGATATTCGACGTGTAGAATTCTCCAGCGTCATCGCACAGCCGTGCACAGTCATCCGTGACGCTCTCGTATTCTCCGGGCTTCTTCGCACACCTTCGCCAATCATTCTCGCCGGAGGGACGCCAACTCAACCTACCGTCAGTCCCCAAACACGACACCTCCACATCCGTCCATGTTTTTTGCAGCGCAGCGGTAGTTTCCACGCCCGAAGCAGCAGCCCCGCGGACGGACATGCAGCAGCTGCTGCACAAGAGCGCAAGGACCAGCATGTAGCACGCCACACC
>NW_902128.1:0-927 GCF_000209065.1 Trypanosoma cruzi | reverse complement strand
GTCACGGCAGACATGTATGCGGACGACCTCTCTATTATCGTTAAGGGGCAGTCCCGGGAAGACGCCATTCCCACTGCCAACATGGTTCTTGAAAAGCTGCATGCGTGGAGTCAGGAAAATGGCCTGGCCATTAACCCGTCAAAGTGTGAAGCCGCTTGGTTCACATTCTCCACGCACACGGAGTCAGATTATGATCGTGAAGGAAAGTGGCCCCTGGTAGTGGCTGGATGTCAAATCCCAGTCATGACCATGGGGGCATCGCGAACTACGAAGCTTCTCGGCATGGATCTCGATCCACGACTGACGCTAAATGTGGCGGCCTCCAAGCAATGCGCTGCCACTTCGCAACGGATATCGCAGCCACGCTGCATAGCGCATAAAGAGGCGGGACCATCTCCACATGACCTACGCACGTTCGTCATTGGATACGGTGCTTCCAAATTACGCTATGGCAGCGAGCTCATATCGGCAGTAGCGACGGATCCAGCGAAGAATGAGATGCAGAAGACGTACGCAACTCTGGCACGCATTGTCAGCGGAGTTCCGAGCACTGTTGACCCGGAATCCGCACTGCTGGAGGCTAATATGCCGCCGCTCCACGTCCTCTGCCTGCGCGCACGGCTCTCCATATTTGAGAACACACGCGCATGTCAGATGGACTGGATGCGGAGACCCCCGCCTGAGCCACCACCTCGCGCTGGTTTCCGCATCTCGCCATTATCTCGGGACGAGCTATATGCCTTTGTAGACGCATACACAAGGGACTATGGCATCACCGAGAGCTCACCACGCGAAGAGCGGTTCTTTCGCAGCTCCATTCCTCCCTGGTTTGCGGCCTCCGCTCATCGGGTCACAATCGGTGTGGAACTTCCGATAGACCTCTCAATAACTGACGAAGAAGAGCTGATACGGGAAAAGCGCAGAGTC
>NW_902127.1:0-927 GCF_000209065.1 Trypanosoma cruzi | reverse complement strand
AGGAGGGGAGGGAAAAGGTGCTTTGGAGGAGTGGCACGCTGGCACGGCCCACTTGCATCATTCGCGCCGCCCTTTTGCACGGACGTGGTTCATGCTTGGGCGAGGATTTCCGTTTATGCGCCCGACTATTAGTGCATGGACTGTGTGGCTTGCACGACGACAGTCTGCATGGGTCTGCCTTCTCCACTGTGGAGGGGACGATTTCTGGTCGACCTGCACTCGCTGCTGGCGGGGTTTGGGTGCACGCTCTCAGGCACACTGTGCCCGCCGCGTGACTGCCGGGAGCTTGTGGGCGGTGGGCGGCGTGTTGTGCGCCGGGACTTTTTGCAGGGGTGTGAAGCATCTCCTCCACGGCAGGTGTGTGGGGGCGAGGCTTCTTGGCGTGCAGCACGGAATCATTGTGTCGCCGACGACCTGCCAGTCGTTTGCGGGCGGAGAGGATTTTGTCACCGACGGCGACCGCCTGCGCCAAAGGGGTGTTGGCGCCGCACTCCAAGCCGCGGAAAAACGCGGTCCGTAAGACCCGAGCTCACAGCTGTGGGATCGTGGACCCCATGCGCTGCCGGCTGCGTCATGCTCGCGTGACACCTCGTTGAACTGGGCCCCGCCTGTCTGTCGGCCCCACTCCCGCTGTCGGTTTCCCATCCTTTTCTTTCTTTCCTCTTTTCTCTCTCTTTTACTCTGCGCGTGTGTGTTGCGGCGCCGGGCCCTGTGGCAGCTGAAGCAGCGAAGATAAGGCAAAAAGAAAGACCCGGTGGGAAACGATCGAGGGAACCACCGAATAGAAGTCATGGGGACGTTGCGTTTCACTGATGGCACCGTAGGACTTCCTGCAAACATGTACGCGATGCCCCTCGACCGCGCCAGGGAGTACGGCTTCGTGTCGCACTACAACCACACCGGCGACCCCGCGATGGACCGGCACGC
>NW_902126.1:0-927 GCF_000209065.1 Trypanosoma cruzi | reverse complement strand
AATACTCCAGTCGATGGGGGAATGCCCCAGCTGTGTCAAAGCCGCATTGCACTTTGAAAAGGGTCGAGAGCCCCACCATTTGGCCGCGCTGAGTGGAGACGGATGCGCGTTTTCAATGACAAGATGCCGCTTCTGGTCAATCAATGTGATTTTCTTCCGTGCAAATCCACCCCAAAGAAGAAACACAATCGGTCTTTGATGCTTCTCAGAAAGCAAACGAATAACGCCATCGGTAAAGGCCTGCCAGCCACACTTTGCATGGGAATTAGCCTGGTGTGCCTCCACAGTGAGCGTTGCGTTAAGCATCAACACACCTTGCTCCGCCCAGCATTGTAGATAGCCGTGTGGAGGTGACTTGAACCCAGATATGTCGGTGGTAAGCTCCTTGTACATGTTCAGTAAGCTCGGTGGTGGACGAACACCAGGAAGCACAGAAAAGCACAACCCATGCGCCTGACCAATGTTGTGGTATGGATCCTGCCCCAGCAGTACCACCTTGAGCCTGTCGAGTGGTGTACTGTTGAAGGCGGAAAAAATCAAATCACTTGGGGGAAGAATAACTTTTCCCTTCGCCTTCTCTCCCTCTATAAACTGCTCTATGTTACGGAAGTTAGTGGTGGAAGTAAGAGGTTGCAGAAAGGCACGCCAGCCGGAGTCCGTAATAAGAGCCAAGAAGTTGTTGCTGCAACAGATATCGTCCTTATTTTCCGTCCTTGGTTTGCTGAAGGCCAGGGCCGGTTCCCTCACACCTTGCATACGGCGTTTCCGTGAAGCCGCCTCGTCCTGTTCATCCGATTCCGCGTCCACGTTAATCACATTTGGACTTGGGTCCTTTTTCCGCACAAAATCTAGCAGAGTGCGCTGCACCATGTCCAACAACACTCCGCTCCTGTGCGTTAAACACCCCTTGCTTGTTTATTGAAACAA
>NW_902125.1:0-927 GCF_000209065.1 Trypanosoma cruzi | reverse complement strand
CGTCCCCGGATGACATTGTGAGCGTGTTTGCCACTGAGCTAAAAAAATGCGGTCGCGCGACTCCTTTTCACGTAAAGTATTAATGTCGATCTTCGAACAATCGAGCACATTTGCGTTGTCCCCTGGAAAACGAAAAAGACGTGTTTAGGATGCGCAGCCGCAGCGTGGTTACTACTGTAAGTCGTCATATATCTAACGCCCGAGGCCACCGCTGCAGCTTGGATAATTCGACACGTCGTCCCGTATCTAACGTCCGGGGCAGCCGCTGCAACTTGGATAATTCGACACGTCGTGCTGTATCTAGCGTCCGGGGCCACCGCCCTACCATTTTTTATTTCTTGCGGCGGCCAACCCCGGCAGTAAGGACAAAAAAAAGAATCGCGTTTTCTTTAATGTTTTTCCTGTTTGGGGGCGGGGATCTTTGTTTTCTATGATTGCCTCTTTTTTTTTGTCTGTTCCAGGTTGGTTTTGAGGACGCTTGATGTGCCTGCTGGGTGATCGCCGGCTTTTTTATTGGTGATTGCGTATTTTTGGCTTACCGGTGTGCCGCTCAGCGCCATTTTGTTTTACTTCTTTTCTGCTTATTGGGGCGTGTTGTTATTCTTCACGCGTCAGCACACACCGAGCAACATGTCAAAAAAAAAAAATGCAGGTTTTTTCCCCCTCGCGAGGGCCTCGGCAGCCACAATCCTGTGCGTGCGTGCATTCTCAGCGTTTTAAGCACGGCATGTGTGTGCATGTGTGTGTGTGTTTGTCAGCGCCTATACTTGCAGAGCAGCTGTGCGCCACAAGAGAGTCTGAAGAAAGCAACGGCAGAGAGAGGCAGATAAGCACACACGCAAATTACGCATATCATCACACACACACACACGCAGCCGCGGAATGGGTGCACT
Organism: Trypanosoma cruzi; assembly: GCF_000209065.1. Taxonomy (NCBI): domain Eukaryota; phylum Euglenozoa; class Kinetoplastea; order Trypanosomatida; family Trypanosomatidae; genus Trypanosoma; species Trypanosoma cruzi. The sequence goes on along the minus strand of NW_902125.1, from coordinate 34 downwards.
CAACCACAAAATCAAAAAGAAAAACAAAACAAAA
>NW_902124.1:0-927 GCF_000209065.1 Trypanosoma cruzi | reverse complement strand
TCAATATCTGTTTGCGTGTTCACACACTGGACACCAAACAACCCTGAACTATCCGCTGCTGGAGGAATTTCGCGAGCTCTTGCCCACAAGGGTGCTGCACTCGGCTGATCGATTTCGAGCGGCTGCTGCAGCACACGTTGTGGTCCAAATTTTTGTTTCCAATTGTGAATGGTGGGAGTCAGAGACACTCTCTGTCAATATCTGTTTGCGTGTTCACACACTGGACACCAAACAACCCTGAACTATCCGCTGCTTGGAGGAATTTCGCGAGCTCTTGCCCACACGGGTGCTGCACTCGGCTGATCGTTTTCGAGCGGCCGCTGCATCACACGTTGTGGTCCAAATTTTTGTTTCCGATTGTGAATGGTGGGAGTCAGAGGCACTCTCTGTCAATATCTGTTTGCGTGTTCACACACTGGACACCAAACAACCCTGAACTATCCGCTGCTTGGAGGAATTTCGCGAGCTCTTGCCCACACGGGTGCTGCACTCGGCTGATCGTTTTCGAGCGGCCGCTGCATCACACGTTGTGGTCCAAATTTTTGTTTCCGATTGTGAATGGTGGGAGTCAGAGGCACTCTCTGTCAATATCTGTTTGCGTGTTCACACACTGGACACCAAACAACCCTGAACTATCCGCTGCTTGGAGGAATTTCGCGAGCTCTTGCCCACACGGGTGCTGCACTCGGCTGATCGTTTTCGAGCGGCCGCTGCATCACACGTTGTGGTCCAAATTTTTGTTTCCGATTGTGAATGGTGGGAGTCAGAGACACTCTCTGTCAATATCTGTTTGCGTGTTCACACACTGGACACCAAACAACCCTGAACTATCCGCTGCTTGGAGGAATTTCGCGAGCTCTTGCCCACACGGGTGCTGCAATCGGCTGATCGTTTTCGAGCGGCTGCTGCAGCACACGTTGTGGTCCA
>NW_902123.1:0-927 GCF_000209065.1 Trypanosoma cruzi | reverse complement strand
GCTCACCGCCTGTTCCCGAACGCGAGTTACATTGCGAAGGGCGATGACGACATGTTCCTCCGTGTGCCGCTGTTTGTTGCTCACCTGCGCCTCCTGCCGCGCCGAGGGATCTACATGGGCGTCCACATCGGTACATCCAGTTTTGAGGATAAGGGCTTACCCGGGCAGCACATTTATGGTTGGCTGGTGCTACACCTTGTCGAGGGATGTGGCGGAGGCGTTGGTGTCGTACGAACCGCTGCGGCGCCTGGCATACCTGCCGTACAGCAAGGAACGTGACCACGAGTTTGCACTGCTCCGGTTTCACTACGAGGACAACATGGTTGGTTGGGTACTTGAGAAGGAAGTGAGGTACAAGCCAATGGTATACGTCAAGGTGCTGGATTGTCATTTCCATGACGCTCGCAATGAAACGGGGCACTCGCAGGTGGTGCCGACCTCGATGTGTGTCCATCACGTGCAGGAGGACGACTACGCTGCACTGATGGCGCGCTTCGGCAACGACACATCGCCTGTCGCCCGTGTGGAACGTGCCTCAGAAGACGTGATATACCCGTCGTGCGATTGACAAATGGACGAAATGATTTGTTTCCTGTGCGTGTTGAATCCTAATTTATTGCTTGATTGGTTGCTGCACCCAGGTTCGTGCCCTGTGTGCTCCGTGGCCGAACGACGTGGAATGTGTCATTGACCGCCCCGTGCCCCCGTGGAGCGTGCCACTCCCCGCACTCGACCCGCGTGCGTGTGTGCTTCTGCTGGGGGCACGTGATGAGGATGTGCGTGTGTGTGCTGGGCCGCCAATGAACGATGTATGTGAGTCTGTGTTTTTTTTACATGTTATTAGGAGCTTGTTAATAAAATAATTGTGGGCAAGCTAAATTAGGTAATGTATATATCCTGCTAAAACAAAATATACACTTCTTACGA
>NW_902122.1:0-927 GCF_000209065.1 Trypanosoma cruzi | reverse complement strand
AAAAAAAGAACTTGGCAATAAAATTAACCTGATCGTCTAGGCGCCACGTAGTGGTCGTAGTAGTGCTTCATCCATTTCTGCGCCAGGTCAAGGTCCAGTTCGATGTGGTTCACCTCGTGGTCAATAATTTCAGGATCGAGAGGTGAGGGAAACAGGTGAATTAAGCAGCCGCCGTACCTGTGGCCCCCATCAAACAGGTGGTCCACAACATAATGCTCTTGCTTTGCTACCAATGCCAAGATGGCCAAACGCAATTTGATAAACTCAAACAGACAGGGTTCAACGTGTGACAAGGGCTCTTTCGGCTCACTCGTGACGTCCGTCATTCGACTACGTGCGATACCACGGTGTACGGCCACCTCACATAGCAAGTACTGTGTAGCCGTCCGCAGCTGTTTAGTACAAATGCAGTCAATACAGTCGCCGATATCACAATATGGAGAATATACAATAACAGGATCGTACGATTGCGTGCCGTACATGCTCATCCCCATAGCTTGGGCAACTCTTGAAATACCGAGCGTGTAACGTCGCTCAATACCCGAGTAGTCAACCCCCTCAGGCATACGCAATGGCCTACTGCGCAGCTTATTACGCAGTAATTGAGCGACAAACAACTTCATTTTGCGCATAAGAAATACTTCCTCTGCCACCTCCAACTCGGAGCGACCCGTCTTGATTGCAACATACTTAACACGCTCATCGTCGTTAAGTTCACGAGGAAAGTAATAACTATAAATGGCATCACTAATTGTCGGAACATAGCGTCCGTCAACCGTTATTTCCTTCTTGTATGGAAACCATCTCACCAAACCTTCGGTGCGGGGGCATGATGCCTCAATGTAGCCGTGAATGTGTCGTGGAATGCTCTGAGCAGTGAGTGTCTCACCATTTTGCTTCATCATTCGTTTCCAGTACCGCGAAAGA
>NW_902121.1:0-927 GCF_000209065.1 Trypanosoma cruzi | reverse complement strand
GTGCTGCGATGTGGTTGCAAAGTGTGAATTCCTCAACCCCGGTGGCAGCGTCAAGGACCGCATTGCTCGGCAAATGATTCTGGACGCAGAGGCGAGTGGCCGACTGCGCCCCAATCAAACAATTATTGAGGCGACAAGTGGGAACACGGGCATCGGGCTCAGTCTGGTGGCTGCGGTGAAGAAATACCCCATGATCATCACCATGCCCAAAAAGATGTCACATGAGAAGGAGGTGACCCTCCAGGCCCTGGGAGCAGAGGTGATTCGAACGGAGACCGCATTGCCATGGGACCACCCGGATAGTCTCATTGGCATGGCTCGGCGTCTGGAGAAGGAGAAGGGCTACGTGTTGCTGGACCAGTACCGGAACCCAAGCAATCCGAAGGCGCACTACGAAGGCACGGCTCAGGAGATTTACGATCAGTGCGGTGGAAAGGTTGACATGGCGGTGTTCACCACTGGGACGGGCGGCACAATGGCCGGAGTGGCAAAACGATTAAAGGAATTGCTGCCCAACATTGTCATTGTCGGCGTCGATCCGTACGGGAGCATTTTGGCCGATCCCTCGGTACCGCTGGATCCGAAGCCGTACCTCGTTGAGGGCATCGGGTACGATTTTGTGCCAGATGTCTGCGAACGGAAGTACGTTGATCGGTGGGTGAAGTCCGCTGACAAGGAAAGCTTTGCGCTGGCGTCGGAGGTTCACCGCGAAGAGGCGCTCCTCGTCGGAGGGAGCAGTGGTGCCGCCATGTGGGGTGTGCTGCAGGCAGCGAAAGATCTTCGTCCTGACCAGCGGTGCGTTGTGGTATTCCCGGATGGCATCCGCAACTACATGACAAAGTTCCCGGACAAGAATTGGCTGGTGGAGAACGGCCTGGAGGAGGGCGAAGTGACACGCCCAACCTACGGGTCGCTGGAGGCGCAGCT
>NW_902120.1:0-927 GCF_000209065.1 Trypanosoma cruzi | reverse complement strand
CCAGCTTGACTCCAGGACGGCCCACGAGTCGTCTGCAAAGATGGCGTGGGACACAGAACCGCTGTTCCCCACCACACGCAACACGCTGTGATCCGACACGCTGAATCTGTGGTGCTGGTACAGGAGGCTTGTTCCGGAGAACATCGTGTTGTTGAGCAGCGAAAAAACAGAGTGGTCGCGGACACCGAGGATATTTACGTAAAACAGGTGCATGTACCCATCAAAGCTGCAGTAACGCGCGTACAGCGAACTGCCAGCCACGAGTGCCAGCGTCCCAGTCAAGTACAAACCGAGCCCACCATACTTTGATGCATGCGCCTTAACGCTGCTAACCAACAGCGAGGACGCATTCAACACAACGTCGTGCAGAGTCACCACGCTCAACCTTTTGCTCACAGTGTCAGGCCAAAAGAGAATAGAAGACTGCACCGCGTCAACGTCCGTGACGGCGATGTCGCAGTGCTGCGGGAGGGCGAGTGCAAACACAACAACAGAGGACCGCATCACCGTCTGACTCACGCGGATCAGGACGCCGGCTGACTCCGCCACCTCAGCACCCCCAACAAACTGCAGCGCGGCACCCTCACGGAATGCGCACCCAGTGAGCGTGATGTTGATGGGGAGATGCAGCGGCATACTGTCGAGGAAAAACGTCAGCGCAGCACCCACGCCGCTGAATGTCACACCCACGTAGCAGTGGTGCGTCTTCCACATGTTCAGCGTGATTTTCGTCAGCGTCTGGTTCACCACGCAGCTCGTGTCGTCGTCAACGGCTCTCTCCGCTACGGGCGGCACAACCGCGTTGGGCACCTCGAAGGGAAGACACGACGCGCCATGCCATCCGTCCTTGCAGCTGCACGAGCACGAGTTGCGGTCCACCGACTCCGTCCCGGGCATGTGGCACGCCGCGTCGTCGTTGCATGTGCC
>NW_902119.1:0-927 GCF_000209065.1 Trypanosoma cruzi | reverse complement strand
ATACCACAGCCGTCATCGCCGCCTCTGAGGGCACTCTTTGTTTCTGATGCTGCCTTTTCTCTCATTTTACTTTTTTATTATTATTGAGCGAGCGTCGGTGCTGCGGCACACTGGGCAAATAAGTCCCAGTGGAGTGGATTGTTTATTGATTTGCTCCATGTATGTGTTTTCTTTTTTGTGCACAACTGCAAATATGTGTCCGCGATCGACGTCTCAGCCACGCGTGTGTTTTTTCTATTATATGCTTCTGTTGAGCGCCCGAGCATTCCCCACTGTGGCTGAACCCACCGCCGTCCCCGACTGTCACCCGACCATGCGGGGCGGGGTGGCGTGGCAACGCTCCTTTGCCGCGGCGTGCACATACACGCGCGCATGCTTCTTCTCTCCACGTCAACGCCCGCACACCACCACAGTCTGAAGGTGACGCTGTTGAAGGCACACAAGGAAGGAAACACACCCACACAAGCAGTAATGTCTGGCTGGGCGCGTGCGCTGTTGCTCGCGGCCGTCCTGGTCGTCATGGCGTGCCTCGTCCCCGCGGCGACGGCGAGCCTGCATGCGGAGGAGACGCTGGCGTCGCAATTCGCAGAATTCAAGCAGAAGCACGGCAGGGTGTACGAGAGCGCCGCGGAGGAGGCGTTCCGCCTGAGCGTGTTCAGGGAGAACCTGTTTCTTGCGAGGCTGCACGCCGCGGCAAACCCACACGCGACCTTCGGCGTCACGCCCTTCTCGGACCTCACGCGCGAGGAATTCCGGTCCCGCTACCACAACGGCGCGGCGCACTTTGCGGCGGCGCAGGAGCGCGCGAGAGTGCCGGTGAAGGTGGAGGTAGTTGGCGCGCCCGCGGCAGTGGATTGGCGTGCGAGAGGCGCCGTGACAGCCGTCAAGGACCAGGGCCAATGCGGTTCGTGCTGGGCCTTCTCCGCC
>NW_902118.1:0-927 GCF_000209065.1 Trypanosoma cruzi | reverse complement strand
GCTGCACCACACGCTGTGGTCTAATTTTTGTTTCGAATTATGAATGTGGTGGTCAGAGACACTCTCTTTCAATGTCTGTTTGCGTGTTCACACACTGGACGCCAAACAACCCTGAACTATCCGCTGCTTGGAGGAATGTCGCGAGATCTTGCCCACAAGGGTGCTGCAGTCGGATAATCGTTTTCGAGCGGCTGCTGCACCACACGTTGTGGTCTAAATTTTTGTTTCGAATTATGAATGGTGGTGGTCAGAGGCACTCTCTTTCAATGTCTGTTTGCGTGTTCACACACTGGACGCCAAACAACCCTGAACTATCCGCTGCTTGGAGGAATGTCGCGAGATCTTGCCCACAAGGGTGCTGCAGTCGGATAATCGTTTTCGAGCGGCTGCTGCACCACACGCTGTGGTCTATGTTTTTGTTTCGAATTATGAATGGTGGTGGTCAGAGGCACTCTCTTTCAATGTCTGTTTGCGTGTTCACACACTGGACGCCAAACAACCCTGAACTATCCGCTGCTTGGAGGAATGTCGCGAGATCTTGCCCACAAGGGTGCTGCAGTCGGATAATCGTTTTCGAGCGGCTGCTGCACCACACGCTGTGGTCTATGTTTTTGTTTCGAATTATGAATGGTGGTGGTCAGAGGCACTCTCTTTCAATGTCTGTTTGAGTGTTCACACACTGGACACCAAACAACCCTGAACTATCCGCTGCTTGGAGGAATGTCGCGAGATCTTGCCCACAAGGGTGCTGCAGTCGGATAATTGTTTTCGAGCGGCTGCTGCACCACACGCTGTGGTCTAAATTTTTGTTTCGAATTATGAATGGTGGTGGTCAGAGGCACTCTCTTTCAATGTCTGTTTGCGTGTTCACACACTGGACGCCAAACAACCCTGAACTATCCGCTGCTTGGAGGAATGTCGCGAGAT
>NW_902117.1:0-927 GCF_000209065.1 Trypanosoma cruzi | reverse complement strand
ATTCCATCTTTCTTACGGTGTGCGCAAGCTGCTATCATTTGTCACGTTGTGTGGTGTAGAGGCCGTGTATATCCTTTTTTGCTCTGCGTTGACGTGTTGTTAGTTTGTGCTGAAGGCTGCACGCAAGTGACAGGAGTGATGGCGATGAGGATGACTGGCCGTGTGCTGCTGGTGTGTGCCCTCTGCGTGCTGTGGTGCGGCAATGGTTTTGGAGATGCAAGGGACGATCGCTACAACGAGGGTGGAGGAAACTTCTTGACGCACGCGCGTAATGGAGGAAATGACAGGCTGCGCCTGAAGGCGGATCGCGGGTTGATTTCCACCCGAATGGGATTAATAAAGGCGGTTGCAGCTGAGGATGACAGTGAAGGTGGAATTAATAATGCCCTATTGGAGGAGAAAACAGCGGCTGGTGGTATATCAGCTGGTAGTGGGGGCGACGCAGCGCCTGTTCCAAAAGAAATGGAAGGTGCCGCAGGTGCAGGAACACCATTCCTGCCGTCTGGGCCTGGAATGCCAGGGACAGGTGCAGAAACCGGGCAGTCACTTATGGCTGGTCAAGAAGGGAATGAAAAAAATAACTTGGATCCTAAGAAAAAAGAGGCAACGGACTCCAAAGACAAGACCAACGATGAATTGTCATCTCCATCTGGCAGCACTCCCAGTCCTCCTGGTGAAAAACTCTCTTCGACGGGTACTGATGACATTAACCAATTGCCCAAGGGCAAGGTGACGGAATTAGGTGTCGAACGCCAGGATAACCGTGAGAGCGATGAAGCGATAGAGAAAGAGGATGGGGAAAAAAACACGGAAGAGGAGGAAAAACAAAAAATTAAAGCACAAACCGAGTCTCGCGAAAGTAAAAATAATGGGGGAGGAACACCACCACCATTACTACCGTCATCAGAGGATGAAGAAAGCCCAATA
>NW_902116.1:0-927 GCF_000209065.1 Trypanosoma cruzi | reverse complement strand
TCGCCGTCGCCGCGGGGACAAGGCACGCCATGACGACCAGGACGGCCGCGAGCAACAGCGCACGCGCCCAGCCAGACATTACTGCTTGTGTGGGTGTGTTTCCTTCCTTGTGTGCCTTCAACAGCGTCACCTTCAGACTGTGGTGGTGTGCGGGCGTTGACGTGGAGAGAAGAAGCATGCGCGCGTGTATGTGCACGCCGCGGCAAAGGAGCGTTGCCACGCCACCCCGCCCCGCATGGTCGGGTGACAGTCGGGGACGGCGGGTGGGTTCAGCCACAGTGGGGAATGCTCGGGCGCTCAACAGAAGCATACAATAGAAAAAACACACGCGTGGCTGAGACGTCGATCGCGGACACATATTTGCAGTTGTGCACAAAAAAGAAAACACATACATGGAGCAAATCAATAAACAATCCACTCCACTGGGACTTATTTGCCCAGTGTGCCGCAGCACCGACGCTCGCTCAATAATAATAAAAAAGTAAAATGAGAGAAAAGGCAGCATCAGAAACAAAGAGTGCCCTCAGAGGCGGCGATGACGGCTGTGGTATGGCTGATGGCGACGCTGCCTGTCCACGTCGGCCAGTCGGCCACTGGAGCTGGAGCCGCAGAAGAACTCAACGGAGCCTCTTAAAAGCCGGTTGCATTTGTTGAGAGGAACAGAGGACCTCACCGATGGGCCGCTGCAGTGCGTACTCGTAAGGAAGACTTCTTCTGTGAGAGTCTCAGCACCGCACGTGACAATGGCAGAGACGCCGCTGGTGGTCAGGAGACACTGACCGGTCGGTAACGTCACGTTCTCGCACCCGACAATGCACGCAGCGTCAGTGCAGGACATCTGCACAAAGTACGATGGGGACGGTCCTGGGGCACTTGTGGTTGTCGTGGTGGTTGGCTCGGGAGTGGGTCCGGGACCACCGACCACCG
>NW_902115.1:0-927 GCF_000209065.1 Trypanosoma cruzi | reverse complement strand
ATTTTCATAAGCAGATTTAGATCTGCTAAACTCAACATCTTTAGCTTTCTTACTTTGTTTGGATAATTCTAATGCTTTTTCTAAATTTATAATTTGTTCATCATAATTAGTGGGGATTTTACTCAAATTATCTTCACTATCAAAAATTTGTTTTTCTAATGCAATTTTAATATCGCTGTAAATTACATTTTTACTTAATTCTTGAGAAAATGCTTCCGCTTCTTTCTTTAAGTCTAAATATTTATTAATCAAAAGTAAATAATGTTCTCAAATTGCTTCTTCTTTAATTACTTCATTTCTCAGGGAATCGATTTTTTGTTTTCTTTCTCTTGGTGTTAGTGAAGAAAATGATTTTTTATTTTGTGGTTGAAAATTATTATTAATTATTCTTTTAACTGGACCTTTAAAATATGAATAGTATTTTGTATCGCCAATAGAATTATCCAATTTATTTGCTCTTAAAGCTAATTCGTCAAATTCAGATAAACTTATATCTTTTTCTTGTTTTTTTGCTTGATCAATTGCTTTATTTAATTTTTCAGTTGCTAGTTCGTAATCTTCTTTTGAACTATTTTCGTTGATATTTTTTGTTGCATCAACAATAGCTTTGTCTAATTTATCTTTAACAGTCTTATATTTATCATCTGTTAATTTAGATGCTAAATCTTCTGCGGATTTTTTAGCTTCTTCATATTCTTTTTTTGATTTATCTAAAGAACCATCATTAATGTCAATTTGTTGTTTATCTTTTTTAACTTCTTCAATAGCTTTGCTTAAATTTTCTACTTGTTTATCATAATCTTCTGCTTTGCTATCTTTAGTTATATTTTTATTTGTTTCATCTAGTGCATCTTGTAAGTTTTTTCTAATATCTTTATATTTAGGATCTAATAGTTTATCTAATAGTTCCTTAGACTCATTTACTTT
>NW_902114.1:0-927 GCF_000209065.1 Trypanosoma cruzi | reverse complement strand
GGTTGTGGTGGTCTCGTCGTTGTGGGAGCATCTTCGGCTTTATTATCTTCCTTTTCCGTGGAACTGCTCGTACCACTTTGTGACTCTGTCGTGCTTTTCTTACCTTCGGTATGTACCACATTGTTCGGGTCGTTTGATTGCTTTTCCGGAGTGGCCGCAGCTGGACCGTCTCCGGCTTTCGTTCCCTCGTCCTCAACGGGGCCCAAAACTGATGACCCTGACTGATCCTTCCCTTGTAGTCCCTCTGCAACGGAGGAAGATGAACTAGAACCTTTTCCATCAGGTTGAACAATAACCTTTTTGTTATCCGCTGTCTTCGTCGTAGACGTCGTCGTGGTGGTCTGGGAAGAATCTTTATCTTGATTAACATCCGCCCGAGTTTCTGCCGTGCACACGGACGGGCAGCAGCACAGGGCGAGCACCAACAGGGCGCACAGCAGACGGCACGTCATCATCGTGAGTGTGGTCGTTCAGTGGTGTGGAGCTGATCTGCACAGTGAGGGACATGGAGAGCAGCAGGGGAGACGAGAGGTGCGGCAGACACACACAGAGGGCACACCACATGAGGAGAGGGCAGCAGCCAGGCATGCACCGTACGCCGCACACCACGCACGACACACACTCCAATCCACGGCAGCAGGCACACACAGCCCTGCCGCAACAACAACACACAGATGGAAGAGGGAGAAGCAAACAGGAGCGGCACACAAGGCTCCACCGCATGCACATACGGCGAGAGCGGTCCGTCGTGTCGGCACCCCTCACGGAGGGTACGCACACACACAAGAGGAGGTGCAGCGCCCACAGCAACAAAAAAGCAAAATAACAATAAAAAAGGAGAGATCCCCGCACACCACGCGGATTGTTGGTCCACGGGGAGTGCAACCAATATTCATCACAAAAACAATTCAGTTGCCTTCGGCCTTC
>NW_902113.1:0-927 GCF_000209065.1 Trypanosoma cruzi | reverse complement strand
GCGGATAGTTCGGGTTGTTTGGCGTCCAGTGTGTGAACACGCAAACAGACATTGAAAGAGAGTGTCTCTGACCACCACCATTCATAATTCGAAACAAAAATTTAGACCACAGCGTGTGGTGCAGCAGCCACTCGAAAACGATCCGCCGACTGCAGCACCCCTGTGGGCAAGATCTCGCGAAATTCCTCCAAGCAGCGGATAGTTCCGGGTTGTTTGGCGTCCAGTGTGTGAACACGCAAACAGATAGTGAAAGAGAGTGTCTCTGACCACCACCATTCATAATTCGAAACAAGAATTTAGACCACAACGTGCGGTGCAGCAGCCGCTCGAAAACGATCCGCCGACTGCAGCACCCCTGTGGGCAAGATCTCGCGAAATTCCTCCAAGCAGCGGATAGTTCAGGGTTGTTTGGCGTCCAGTGTGTGAACACGCAAACAGACATTGAAAGAGAGTGTCTCTGACCACCACCATTCATAATTCGAAACAAAAATTTAGACCACAGCGTGTGGTGCAGCAGCCACTCGAAAACGATCCGCCGACTGCAGCACCCCTGTGGGCAAGATCTCGCGACATTCCTCCAAGCAGCGGATGGTTCAGGGTTGTTTGGCGTCCAGTGTGTGAACACGCAAACAGACATTGAAAGAGAGTGCCTCTGACCACCACCATTCATAATTCGAAACAAAAATTTAGACCACAACGTGCGGTGCAGCGGCCGCTCGAAAACGATCCGGCGAGTGCAGCACCCTTGTGGGCAAGATCTCGCGAAATTCCTCCAAGCAGCGGATAGTTCAGGGTTGTTTGGCGTCCAGTGTGTGAACACACAAACAGATAGTGAAAGAGAGTGTCTCTGACCACCACCATTCATAATTCGAAACAAAAATTTAGACCACAGCGTGTGGTGCAGCAGCCACTCGAAAACGATCCGCC
>NW_902112.1:0-927 GCF_000209065.1 Trypanosoma cruzi | reverse complement strand
TTCACACACTGGACGCCAAACAACCCTGAACCATCCGCTGCTTGGAGGAATGTCGCGAGATCTTGCCCACAAGGGTGCTGCAGTCGGATAATCGTTTTCGAGCGGCTGCTGCACCACACGCTGTGGTCTAAATTTTTGTTTCGAATTATGAATGGTGGTGGTCAGAGGCACTCTCTTTCAATGTCTGTTTGCGTGTTCACACACTGGACGCCAAACAACCCTGAACCATCCGCTGCTTGGAGGAATGTCGCGAGATCTTGCCCACAAGGGTGCTGCACTCGGCGGATCGTTTTCGAGCGGCTGCTGCACCACACGCTGTGGTCTAAATTTTTGTTTCGAATTATGAATGGTGGTGGTCAGAGGCACTCTCTTTCAATGTCCGTTTGCGTGTTCACACACTGGACGCCAAACAACCCTGAACTATCCGCTGCTTGGAAGAATGTCGCGAGATCTTGCCCACAAGGGTGCTGCAGTCGGATAATCGTTTTCGAGCGGCTGCTGCACCACACGTTGTGGTCTAAATTTTTGTTTCGAATTATGAATGGTGGTGGTCAGAGGCACTCTCTTTCAATGTCCGTTTGCGTGTTCACACACTGGACGCCAAACAACCCTGAACCATCCGCTGCTTGGAGGAATGTCGCGAGATCTTGCCCACAAGGGTGCTGCAGTCGGATAATCGTTTTCGAGCGGCTGCTGCACCACACGTTGTGGTCTAAATTTTTGTTTCGAATTATGAATGGTGGTGGTCAGAGGCACTCTCTTTCAATGTCCGTTTGCGTGTTCACACACTGGACGCCAAACAACCCTGAACTATCCGCTGCTTGGAAGAATGTCGCGAGATCTTGCCCACAAGGGTGCTGCAGTCGGATAATCGTTTTCGAGCGGCTGCTGCACCACACGTTGTGGTCTAAATTTTTGTTTCGAATT
>NW_902111.1:0-927 GCF_000209065.1 Trypanosoma cruzi | reverse complement strand
CCGATGTAAAGCCGTCGCAGATGGACGTGGACACAGCAATGAAAACAGCGTTATTTCACGCCCCGTCTGATCGTCGCACCGACCCTCCCTCTCTTTCACCCTCTCCCCTTTGCCTTCATTACGCGATCCTGTCACCTCGGGGGCGCTCTCTCAGTGGGCGTACGGCCTCGAGACGGCATGCGCGTGGCTGTCGCGGCCTCGCTGTCCCTTTTGGGGGCGTGCGTTGGACGCGTTCCGCTGCGTGTGTGTGCACGGGGGTCGGAGAGCAAGGGCGCGCGCGGTGTGACGCTCGGCGCCCTGTGCGCCTGATGCTCCGCCGCGTGACTATCCCGTTATGCATATCCTGTGTGCGCTCTAGCTCCATCGGGGCCCTGACGAGTCAGCAACAAACCATGCATTACACATTTTGCGCAGAGTGCCCCCTTCCCGTGAAAGCTCTTTTTTGTAGTGCGCTCGTCGCTAAACCAACAGACGCGGTGCACGAAACTGGAGAGCAAGAGATGTCCACGACTCCGCCTCGGTGTATATATATATATACGCACATGGCTGCAGCTTTGGGATTTCTGGAGACGGATCTGGATATGATGATTGACGTAACATCACAGACTTTGACGAGCCCGTGAGCAAGAAACACTGTCGCCCCAGTCTGACCGCGACCCCGACGCCTCCTCCCTCCCTGCCCTGGCGCATGTGCATGGCGATGTGATCGACAACCAGGCCGATGTAAAGCCGTCGCAGATGGACGTTGACACAGCAATGAAAACAGCGTTATTTCACGCCCCGTCTGATCGTCGCACCGACCCTCCCTCTCTTTCACCCTCTCCCCTTTGCCTTCATTACGCGATCCTGTCACCTCGGGGGCGCTCTCTCAGTGGGCGTACGGCCTCGAGACGGCATGCGCGTGGCTGTCGCGGCCTCGCTTCTCTT
>NW_902110.1:0-927 GCF_000209065.1 Trypanosoma cruzi | reverse complement strand
GGAACATCATGGCGGGATTTAATGCCTCGTTGCATTCACGGAATAATTTTATTATGAACGGCGTTCGTGTGGAGATTGTCGAAAAAAAAACGAAATTTACGAATTACGCAAGTGATCTGTCCGCAGCGCTGGCGGACAATGATATATTTGCGGTTGTTGGTCACTGCGGCGACAAACTCTTACTGAATATAAAGGATGTTCTTGCGGAACGCGATGTTGTGGCGTTTTCCCCGTTCACTGGGTCGAGTTTGGTGCGTGGGTGGAACCCCAATTTTTACTTTTTGCGTGCTGAACCTGCGGCCGAGCTGCTGGCACTCCTCCGCTACGCCTTGGCCCATCTGCGTGTGCGTCGGCTGGGCTTCATGTACCTGCAGGGAGTTTCCTTTGGTGACGGGGAGTATGCGCAGGCACAACGCGTGATGTCGGAGAGGAACCTTACGTTCAGCGGTGTCTTCAGTGTGGAGAGCTCTGTGACTGGTGGTGCGAGGAAGGAAGTGTTTGACGCCGCGTGGGAGGCGTTTGCTGACACTCGGCCGCAGGCCGTGATTGTGTTTGGGTCACCGATAACTGATACCGTGGAATTTTTTAGGAGGATGCTGACGGACAGGCGCACTGCTGGCGCATATCTGCTTGCTCCCTCGTTGCTGCAGGAACTTGTTTTGATGGTGTGGCGTGCTGCTGTGGCTGGCGGTGTTGAGTTTGTGCCTGGGCAGGTGATCACGACGGGGACGAACCCGCTGGCGAAGGACACACAGTACGAGGCCATCCAGCGCTTCCAGGAGGTGATGCGGGCATATCTGACGCACAGTGGGCAAAAGGACTATGCCGACAAGGACCATTTTCTGAAGGATGACGGCGACGGTGAGATGATGGTTGCTGGGTGGATTGCTGGCGAGGTGCTCTCACAGGCGCTGGGCAGTCGTGAGT
>NW_902109.1:0-927 GCF_000209065.1 Trypanosoma cruzi | reverse complement strand
GGTATCGCCACGGGAGCCTGATGGGATGCTGCGTTCCCAAGACTTGCTGTGTGCGTTGGTGTCTTTGCCCTATTAGTTGTGGCCCGTCCTCGCAGAGCTGCCCATCCGACTCCTCCACCTTTATACTCTTGGCAGAGGAGGGAAGGAGATACGCCGACGACACCGTCAGTTTTATTCCTGCCTCTGGGTGGCTGGTCGCTTGCGCAAGCCCGATGTCGGCGACAATGGCCGGTCCGGCTCCCGCCCGCAGCCCCTCACGGACGAGAATGGACACGCCGCCGCCTGGACAGATGCAAGCAGTTCCATGGTGCTGGAACCCTGGCGTGCTGGAACCAGTGGCTTCAGGGTGGAGACATCTTCTTCACACCCAACGCACTAACAACACGTTTTTGTCATACAACATCACGCTCAGCGCCAAGCGTTTTGCCAGAGTGAGACCCGCAGCGCTTCAGCGTAACTTCTGCAGAAAGGGGCGGGGATTCTATTCCACATCTCCTTTTAGCACTGACACAGTACGGATGGCAGTGCTGACGGCACGCCAACGCGTGCCTCCAGACCTCGTGATGTTGTAATGTGCCCGGCAATACGCGGCTGGCCCGTGCGCTGGTTGCTGCTATCAGCCCTGCACCAGCATCAAAAATTCTGTGAGGGAAGCATTGCTGGCTTCCCCCGACAATACGGGGTAATTGACCCAGGCACTACGCCGGTGTGGCTGGTATTGCCAGTGAACATGATGGGAAGGATTGGAGGACAAAACTGTCGACTTCCATAGCCGGATTTATTCCAGTTTCCTGTGCCCTGAGCCCTACTGCGATTGCTCCATTGCAATCAGGTAGTTTTTCTTGTGGGAGGCCACGGCAACAAATACGCCTGGAATGAGCAGTCGAACGGATGAAGTGCCGCGAAACACTGCTGGGTTGTGGTGAA
>NW_902108.1:0-927 GCF_000209065.1 Trypanosoma cruzi | reverse complement strand
AGCAGACTCCGTGCCCGGATGTCCAGGGGAACGACTGGTGCTTGAAGCAGACAGTAATTCAGGTGCTTCTGCCGCAGGTGCATGCTCTGCATTTTGCGCGCTGCCAGTTAAACATTACGGATTTCTTTTTGCTCCTTTCACCACATCCCCTGGTCCTCCTGAGCCCATTCTGGCCCTCCCTGTACCACGGGCACACTCTGTTCAGCGTCAGTCGCTGTTTGAGGCTGCGGTGTTTGCTCTTGGCTGTCGCCGTTCGATGCGTCCCGTGTGAGACCCGAGCTGGGTGCAGCCGCATTCTCTGCTGAGTCCTCGGACGGCTGCGTCGCATGTGCTGTTTGTCCTTCTGCTGGCGCTGGTACTGGAGATCTCTGTGCGCTCTCCCCCGTCCTGAGCACGTGTAGCCCTCCTCGTTCCTGTTGTGTCCACTCGCTCTGAATATTTGTAACTGACGCGCTGCCTTTCTGTCCATCCCTCTCTTCCACGGCGAGAGTTGCCGATCCTGCAGAAAATTGTGGCGGTTGAGAGCACACACTCGACATTGACGGCTCTTCGCCGCAGCATGCTGAGCCTGCCTCCTCCCTTTCTCCTGCCTCACTTCCACCAGCGGGAGGATCGTCTTAGACGTCGGAGACAACTGCGGGCTGCTGCTTGGGGCCAACACCACCACCACCAGCACCCAACACAGGAGTACTGCTGGCAGCGTCTGTATCGGTAGCAGAAGATGGAGCCGTTGGTGCAGCCCCACTGCCGCTGAGCTTCAGTCCCGCTCCCTGCATCACCGACCGGTGGTTGTCCTGCATCACTGCTGGGCGTTCCGCTTGCGCCAACGCCGCCGTCCTCACCGGCCGGTACCGCCGCCGCTACTCCCCGTAAGGCGGCACTCGACACGCAGTCCCTCCTCGCAAACCACCTCGTCATCCATTCCCT
>NW_902107.1:0-927 GCF_000209065.1 Trypanosoma cruzi | reverse complement strand
TTACATTTTTACTTCATTGCTGTTCGTTTACCTGTGTTTTGTTTCTAATTGTTTTGTGTGTTTTCGCCCTTTCACTGATTTCAACTGCCTCATGGTGTGTGTGCGCTGCCGCTGCTGGGCTGCTGCCATTTGTGACTGTGCGGTGGCTGTGCGTGATGTAGCGGCCGTGTCTTTCCTTTCGTTTTCTGTGCTTTTGCAGGTCGGCTCCACAGCGTTGGGCGACTCCACTGTTTGTGATGATGACTGGCCGTGTGCTCTGCGTCCTGTTGGCTCCTGCAGTGATGTGCAACAGCTCGTGCATGTTTTCGACGGCTGCTGCGACGGTGTGTTTGTGCGGCCCGCTGGTGATGGCGCGGTGACTGCTGAGCACGCGCGGGCTGTGATGGCTGCGGATGGAGGACCGTGGCCGGTGGCTCTGGACGAAAGGGGAACGTGAACTCTGAGGTTGATAGCAATCAGGAAGACGAGGAGGGTGGAGAAAGCACGGCGGGTGAGGGCCATAATCCCACCCCCGCAGGACCACTCACTGCTCCGACGAGGCAGGATCAATCCTGCAGCGACCCACTGCGAAGTAACAATTGCAATCCGTCCGGCACTGGCAGCGCCTCTGCCGCTCAGATGCGTGGAAATGGACAGGAGTCTTTGGGCGGAGGGCACGCTGGTGGCGGGAGGACCTCCCAGGGAAGCGAGGCTTCGGAAAAAACCGTCACGGGACAGTCACAGTGCCAGGGACGGCAAAGGAAACACCGCAAGACGATGAAGGAGAAGAACCCGGAGCGCAACACGAGGCCGACCAAACCACAAAAATGACTGTGATGACTTGTTGTGCAAAAACAGCAGTGGAGCAGGAGGGTCACCAGCGAGATCGCAAGGTGCGCCACGACCCGATGGTGGCGAGAATGCTCATTATCATTTTTTCCGTACTTT
>NW_902106.1:0-927 GCF_000209065.1 Trypanosoma cruzi | reverse complement strand
CAAGAGTGCCAAGAAGCATGCGGCAAAGAAGGCACCCAAGAAAGCCGTGAAGAAGGCGCCGAAGAAGTAGGGATTTATTTTGGCTCAACCGTGCGTTCTCGCGATCCGTGTCGCTGGCGCACCTGGTAGATAACGATATGAACTTGTCACCGGTGGAGACGACGTCATGCCCGTTTTTCCATTACTAGAACTCTTGTTTCGTTTTTATTTTTGTTTGTTTTTGTTTCTCATCCCCAGTGCTGGGGGCTGCAGCAGCCCTTCTTCCGTGTGTGCATTCGCGACGGTGCTGTGGAAAAGCACTATAGAGAACCTGAAGGGCGTGTTTGTGGTGGTCTGTCCTTTGTGCCCATTCTTCTTACCGTGTTGTTTTGGTGCGATTTCTCGTGTCGCGTGCTGTCCGCTCACTGCTCCTCCTGCCCCTTCCCTGTGTGTTGTCTTTGTGTTTGGTGAAGATCCTGCTGAGAGTGCACGAAAGGAATTTAAGAACGCAAAACATGTCTGACGCTGCCGTTCCGCCCAAGAAGGCCTCGCCGAAGAAGGCCTCGCCGAAGAAGGCCGCGCCGAAGAAAGCAGTGGCTAAGAAGACTGCCGCCAAGAAGACTGCTAGGAAACCAGCCGTGAAGAAGCCTGCTGCGAAGAAGAGGGCCGCCCCCAAGAAGAAGCCTGCAGCAGCCAAGAAGGCTGTTACCAAGAGTGCCAAGAAGCATGCGGCAAAGAAGGCACCCAAGAAAGCCGTGAAGAAGGCGCCGAAGAAGTAGGGATTTATTTTGGCTCAACCGTGCGTTCTCGCGATCCGTGTCGCTGGCGCACCTGGTAGATAACGATATGAACTTGTCACCGGTGGAGACGACGTCATGCCCGTTTTTCCATTACTAGAACTCTTGTTTCGTTTTTATTTTTGTTTGTTTTTGTTTCTCATCCCCAGTG
>NW_902105.1:0-927 GCF_000209065.1 Trypanosoma cruzi | reverse complement strand
GCTTCTTGGAGGAGTTTCGCGAGCTCTTGCCCACAATGGTGCTGCACTCGGCGGATCGTTTTCGAGCGGCTGCTGCACCACACGCTGTGGTCTAAATTTTTGTTTCGAATTATGAATGGCGGGAGTCAGAGACACTCTCCTTCAATGTATGTTTGCGTGTGCACACACTGGACACCAAACAACCCTGAATTATCCGCTTCTTGGAGGAATTTCGCGAGCTCTTGCCCACAAGGGTGCTGCAGTCGGCGGATCGTTTTCGAGCGGCTGCTGCACCACACGCTGTGGTCTAAATTTTTGTCTTGAATTATGAATGGCGGGAGTCAGAGACACTCTCTTTCAATGTATGTTTGCGTGTGCACACACTGGACACCAAACAACCCTGAATTATCCGCTTCTTGGAGGAGTTTCGCGAGCTCTTGCCCACAATGGTGCTGCAGTCGGCGGATCGTTTTCGAGCGGCTGCTGCACCACACGCTGTGGTCTAAATTTTTGTTTCGAATTATGAATGGCGGGAGTCAGAGGCACTCTCTTTCAATGTATGTTTGCGTGTGCACACACTGGACACCAAACAACCCTGAATTATCCGCTTCTTGGAGGAGTTTCGCGAGCTCTTGCCCACAATGGTGCTGCAGTCGGCGGATCGTTTTCGAGCGGCTGCTGCACCACACGCTGTGGTCTAAATTTTTGTTTCGAATTATGAATGGCGGGAGTCAGAGACACTCTCCTTCAATGTATGTTTGCGTGTGCACACACTGGACACCAAACAACCCTGAATTATCCGCTGCTTGGAGGAATTTCGCGAGCTCTTGCCCACAAGGGTGCTGCACTCGGCGGATCGTTTTCGAGCGGCTGCTGCACCACACGCTGTGGTCTAAATTTTTGTTTCTAAATTATGAATGGCGGGAGTCAGAGGCACTCTCCTTCAAT
>NW_902104.1:0-927 GCF_000209065.1 Trypanosoma cruzi | reverse complement strand
CCTCGCGAGGGGGAAAAAACCTGCATTTTTTTTTTTTTGACATGTTGCTCGGTGTGTGCTGACGCGTGACGAATAACAACACGCCCCAATAAGCAGAAAAGAAGTAAAACAAAATGGCGCTGAGCGGCACACCGGTAAGCCAAAAATACGCAATCACCAATAAAAAAGCCGGCGATCACCCAGCAGGCACATCAAGCGTCCTCAAAACCAACCTGGAACAGACAAAAAAAAAGAGACAATCATAGAAAACAAGATCCCCGCCCCCAAACAGGAAAAACATTAAAGAAAACGCGATTCTTTTTTTTGTCCTTACTGCCGGGGTTGGCCGCCGCAAGAAATAAAAAATGGTAGGGCGGTGGCCCCGGACGCTAGATACAGGACGACGTGCGAATTATCCAAGTTGCAGCGGCTGCCCCGGACGTTAGATACAGCACGACGTGTCGAATTATCCAAGTTGCAGCGGCTGCCCCGGACGTTAGATACGGGACGACGTGTCGAATTATCCAAGTTGCAGCGGCTGCCCCGGACGTTAGATACAGCACGACGTGTCGAATTATCCAAGCTGCAGCGGTGGCCTCGGGCGTTAGATATATGACGACTTACAGTAGTAACCACGCTGCGGCTGCGCATCCTAAACACGTCTTTTTCGTTTTCCAGGGGACAACGCAAATGTGCTCGATTGTTCGAAGATCGACATTAATACTTTACGTGAAAAGGAGTCGCGCGACCGCATTTTTTTAGCTCAGTGGCAAACACGCTCACAATGTCATCCGGGGACGCGGGTTCGATTCCCGCAGAAGCCTAAGTTTTTTCCATTTTTTTTTTTTTGAATTCTTGTTTCATATTGCTTTTTAAACTTCTGGTTTGCAGGACCGGTGTGCGAGTTCTGCAATCGCACTGATTCCATTCTGGTTTCCGGGGTTTGTG
>NW_902103.1:0-927 GCF_000209065.1 Trypanosoma cruzi | reverse complement strand
ACCAGGGGTTTGCGTTTTTGTTTAGCACGCACAATGAAGGAGCTTCCTTTTTTTTTTTCTTTTTTTCTCACCGTTGTGCTTTGTATTTAGCTGTGATATTACTTTTTTTTTTCCTTTTTTTTTCTTTTTTGCTTTTAGCGTAGTACTATGCCATGGAGATATGGGGAGGTTATAGATGCTTGCGGGAAGGCTTTAATTGAGGAGCGAAGCGCGCGAATACGCTCTTTACTGAATGTGGTAGTAAAGGACCTTAATGAAATAAAGTCAATTACGAATGAAACTTCTGGTCAAAAATTAAATGAAGCCAATGGCGAAGCCTCTAAAAAAGCTGAAAACAGCAACGAATTTGAGGAAAGCATCCTCAGTCATTTGGGTTTCGTTACACAGTTAGTTCTTATGGAAAATTGCGGGAATCGTTTTTCAAGCAAGGGATTAACAGCTCTATTGGAGTTTGCGACTGTACTTCTTAATTCAGGGCTTATTCCTACTTCATTGGTATCCGTACCTCCCGAGATAAGCATTACTAAGAGCCCATCTAGTGGTGCTGGGGAATTTTTTTCCAAACTTCTTGGTGGTGGAGCTGCTGCAAATCGACATTGTGTACAATTTTCTTCCATTGAAAGTCCTACTGCACAAAGTGAATTCAAGAATGGAGCAGTAAATGTTTTTTCTGCTGTGGTTGAAGGGGTATTGGCGGTTGCACGGCATATACAGGGCAGAGACGTCAGTGATCAACTTCTATTTACGTTGGTTACGGCTCTTCAGGCATCTGCAGTCCCTTGTTCTGGTCGAGCACGTTTATCTGAGAAAACACGTGATGACTACAATAATTACTTTCTTGCCGTTCGTGGGGATACGCTCTTACATGTGATTGAGGAATTGTTTGGGGTCTTTAAAAGAAACAATTTGATCCTTCCTTTAGTGAGG
>NW_902102.1:0-927 GCF_000209065.1 Trypanosoma cruzi | reverse complement strand
GGTTTGTTCTTGCCAGCATCTGAGGAAAAAGAGAATGAGCTGAGAGAGTTGGAGGCGCGTGAGAAGGCTGTTGAGTCACAGCTGCAGGTGTACAGCGAAGTCATTGGCCTGCGCAAGGAGCTTCGGCTTGTGAAGGAAGAAACGGAGCGGGTGAGACGGCAGCTTGATTCCATCAATGTGTTTGCAGAAAAGCACGGTAATGCCGTTGAACGCGACCTCAATTCTGCCGAAGAGGAGGCACAGCAGTCCCATGTGCAGCAGGTTTGGACGAGTGTGTGCCGGGAAAGGCCCAATGAGAGTCTTGGGGATCCGTCTTCGTGGACAAAAGTGGATCTTGATAACTTGTCTCGGCGTGTGGAGGCTGCGAGGGGGAAGCTCCAGGCGGCAAGTAATGCTGCTGCCAAAGTTTACGCATCACAGGAGGACATGATCAACAAGAACACTGAAGAACGCGACAAGGCCAAGGCCAAGCTGCTTGAAAGCGTTGGGGTGGAGATGGCGAAGCTTGTTGAGACCCGCTCTCGACTAAAGCAACTGGATGATGATCAGCGGTACCATTTCCGTCGTGGCACACACGTGAAGCAGCGTCATGTGCCCTCCCTGAAGGAGCAGGATATAATGAAGGGCCGTGTTTACAAAGATGAGTCAAGGCAGTTTGGTGATGTCGTTTTGCTGGAGGACGAGTGCAAAGATCTGACGGAGTGGGTGAACGGGGCCAAACGTGAGCTGGAGGACAACAAGCGCAGCTACGCCAAGGAACAGAGCGAGCTGGAGGAGCAGCTGCAGGTGATGGAGGACAACGGTAAGGAGGCACGTGAGTTACGGGCGTTCTTTGAACGGGAGAACGACCAGCTGAAGGGACTCAAGCAGGATCTTCAGCGTGTCATGCTGTACGCCCGCGCGCGTCATCATGAACTCTTGGCTTGA
>NW_902101.1:0-927 GCF_000209065.1 Trypanosoma cruzi | reverse complement strand
GGCAGCGACCGCTCGAAACGATTAGCCGAGTGCAGCACCCGTGTGGGCAACAGCTCGCGAAATTCCTCCAAGCAGCGGATAGTTCAGGGTTGTTTGGTGTCCAGTGTGTGAACACGCAAACAGATATTGACAGAGACTGCCTCTGACTCCCACCATTCATAATCGGAAACAAAAATTCAGACCACAACGTGTGATGCAGCAGCCGCTCGAAAACGATTAGCCGAGTGCAGCACCCGTGTGGGCAAGAGCTCGCGAAATTCCTCCAAGCAGCGGATAGTTCAGGGTTGTTTGGTGTCCAGTGTGTGAACACGCAAACAGATATTGACAGAGACTGCCTCTGACTCCCACCATTCATAATCGGAAACAAAAATTTGGACCACAACGTGTGATGCAGCAGCCGCTCGAAAACGATCAGCCGAGTGCAGCACCCGTGTGGGCAAGAGCTCGCGGAATTCCTCCAAGCAGCGGATAGTTCAGGGTTGTTTGGTGTCCAGTGTGTGAACACGCAAACAGATATTGACAGAGACTGCCTCTGACTCCCACCATTCACAATCGGAAACAAAAATTTAGACCACAACGTGTGATGCAGCGACCGCTCGAAAACGATTAGCCGAGTGCAGCACCCGTGTGGGCAAGAGCTCGCGAAATTCCTCCAAGCAACGGATAGTTCAGGGTTGTTTGGTGTCCAGTGTGTGAACACGCAAACAGATATTGACAGAGACTGCCTCTGACTCCCACCATTCATAATCGGAAACAAAAATTTAGAACACAACGTGTGATGCAGCAGCCGCTCGAAAACGATTAGCCGAGTGCAGCACCCGTGTGGGCAAGAGCTCGAGAAATTCCTCCAAGCAGCGGATAGTTCAGGGTTGTTTGGTGTCCAGTGTGTGACCACGCAAACAGATATTGACAGAGACTCCTTGAATC
>NW_902100.1:0-927 GCF_000209065.1 Trypanosoma cruzi | reverse complement strand
AAATTAGACCACAGCGTGTGGTGCAGCAGCCACTCGAAAACGATCCGCCGAGTGCAGCACACCTGTGGGCAAGAGCTCGCGAAATTCTTCCAAGCAGCGGATAGTTCAGGGTTGTTTGGCGTCCAGTGTGTGAACACGCAAACAGACATTGACAGAGAGTGTCTCTGACCACCACCATTCATAATTCGAAACAAAAATTTAGACCACAGCGTGTGGTGCAGCGGCCGCTCGAAAACGATCCGCCGAGTGCAGCACCCCTGTGGGCAAGATCTCGCGAAATTCCTCCAAGCAGCGGATAGTTCAGGGTTGTTTGGCGTCCAGTGTGTGAACACGCAAACAGACATTGAAAGAGAGTGCCTCTGACCACCACCATTCATAATTCGAAACAGAAATTTAGACCACAGCGTGTGGTGCAGCAGCCACTCGAAAACGATCCGCCGAGTGCAGCACCCCTGTGGGCAAGAGCTCGCGAAATTCCTCCAAGCAGCGGATAGTTCCGGGTTGTTTGGCGTCCAGTGTGTGAACACGCAAACAGACATTGAAAGAGAGTGTCTCTGACCACCACCATTCATAATTCGAAACAAAAATTTGGACCACAGCGTGTGGTGCAGCAGCCACTCGAAAACGATCCGCCGAGTGCAGCACCCCTGTGGGCAAGATCTCGCGAAATTCCTCCAAGCAGCGGATAGTTCAGGGTTGTTTGGCGTCCAGTGTGTGAACACGCAAACAGACATTGACAGAGAGTGTCTCTGACCACCACCATTCATAATTCGAAACAGAAATTTAGACCACAGCGTGCGGTGCAGCAGCCGCTCGAAAACGATCCGCCGCGTGCAGCACCCTTGTGGGCAAGATCTCGCGAAATTCCTCCAAGCAGCGGATAGTTCAGGGTTGTTTGGCGTCCTATGTGTGAACACGCAAACAGAC
>NW_902099.1:0-927 GCF_000209065.1 Trypanosoma cruzi | reverse complement strand
TTTACGCTGAAGGAGATTTGGAAGGTCCGCCTGCTGCACTTTCGCCTGGTCTGGCGCCAAGTTCTCCTGGTGATGTTGGCTCATTGGACAACACTGGAAGTTTGGCCGGACATGGGGTTGGGGTTGGCAGAAGTGAACCGTTGGAAAATGCAGTGAGTGGTGGTGACGTCTCTGAGGACTTGTTGAATTCTAACAATGATGATGAAGAGTCATGTAGTGCGGATGAAGAGTCGGGTTGTGGGAGCGAAGACGGACATCGTAGGCAAGAAAACCGTGATGAGGTAGCCGAAGATGAAGTTCGAATTATGCCTCAGAACGATCAATCAGAAATAACACCAAAGGGTCCACAAATACCGGCAAGGGAAGACAATGCAGCACAACTGCAACAGAAACAGCCACCACAAGGAGTGCATCTAACTTCAGCAGCACATGAACGAGCTCAAGATGCTAGTGAATTGCGCACGCCCCTAAGCAAGAATTTATCACAGCAGAAAACGGGGGCAGTCTCATCCCAATTTGCGATACATACACCAACGGATAATGAAGAAGGTAAAATTCCATCCCCTCCGCCCAAGAGTGGCAGTGATACGTCCAACAGTCCTGAGCAGCTAGTTGCCGCAAAAAAAGAACGAGGAAATCAACGTGAGGGCGCCGATGATAGTCCAACAGAGAGTAAGGAGGATAAAAATCCACCAGCAACCACAAGAAAAACTGATGCGGAGAATACACACAGCAGCGTCAGCAGCTCTGCAGCAGACACAACCCCGAAGCCTGACGCTGTCACAGAAGAAAATCCGCCCGCCACTGATTCGAGTCGAACATCCAGTGAGGATGCCGAACAGCTCACAGCTATTCCCAATCCTGACGACGCATCAGACAGCACAGAGAATGCAGCCACTCAGAGTGCAGAATCAGCAAACAAAACAA
>NW_902098.1:0-927 GCF_000209065.1 Trypanosoma cruzi | reverse complement strand
CACCAGTCCCCCATATTGGGTGCTGCAGCGAAGGCCGTAAAACACACGCACACACCCGTTACGCATCCGCCCCGGGCTGGCGTGATAGTTCGATGATCCGTTTTCGTCGATAATCGGTAAAATAAAATAAGAACACCAAATCAATCACCCAATCAATCTATGAATAATGGAAAGAGAAGATGCCTAGCAGAAGCATCCACGTTATGCCGCATCTGCGAGGGGCTTTGTGCCTTCTCGCCGCGTAACGGCGCTGTTGGGGGCGGAGCCTTTCCATCCCAAAAAAAGAAACTGCGCTAATTTTTTCGTCAAGCGGAGGATCTCCACCTGTCCAGAGGAGCATAATTAATGCTGCAGTTCGCATCGGGTGCACGGTCGAACAAGCTCAGAGTGTCTGAGCGGGTGTCACCGGCCATGGGCTGCAGCTGTGCGGGTGGTCGGTACGACGACGCAACGGTGGTGCCTGAGGCGTACGACACTGACGTCATGTCGTGCGGCTTCTGCGCGTCCTCGTCGCTCCCCTCGTCATCGCGCAGCAGCGTCTCCAGCCCTCCACGCCGCGGCTCGCGCAGCTCCTGCCAGTGGCGGTCCTCCGCGTACCACACAACGACGCTGTACACAGTGACCGCAAGCAGCACAGCGGTCAGCAGCAGCACGATCGCCACGTACGCTCTCGCACCGCCGTCGCTCGGCGCAAGATGGTTGGCCGCGCTGATCAGGCACAGCGCCGCAAGGAGCACAAAGCTCGCAGTCTGCATCACCGTCACGAAGGCCGAGCGCATCATGTTCGTGAAGGCAACCACGCCCGCACCCGCAAGCAGCACAGCCGCCATGCAGAAGTACTGGACGTGGCAGCCTCCCACGGGCGACTGCACAGCCGCAATCAGGCACACCACACACAGCACCGACAGCTGGAACACGCACCAGTAC
>NW_902097.1:0-927 GCF_000209065.1 Trypanosoma cruzi | reverse complement strand
CGCTATGCAGCGTAGCTGCGATATCCGTTGCGAAGTGGCAGCGCATTGCTTGGTAGCCGCCACATTTAGCGTCAGTCGTGGATCGAGATCCATGCCAAGAAGCTTCGTAGTTCGCGATGCCCCCATGGTCATGACTGGGATTTCACATCCAGCCACTACCAGGGGCCACTTTCCTTCACGATCATAATCTGACTCCGTATGCGTGGAGAGTGTGAACCAAGCGGCTTCACACTTTGACGGGTTAATGGCCAGGCCATTTTCCTGACTCCTCGCATGCAGTTTTTTAAGAACCATGTTGGCAGTGGGAATGGCGTCTTCCCGGGACTGCCCCTTAACGATAATAGAGAGGTCGTCCGCATACATGTCTGCTGTGACACCCGCAAAGCTGTTCAGCAGATTGAGAAGTGGGTGTACGTAAAGGGAGAACAAATATGGTCCCAGTACGGACCCCTGGGGAGCTCCTCGCAGCATGGGACGCCGATCACTGTTTCTGTTACCAACTCGTGTCTTCGCGTAGCGACCACATAGAAAGTTTCTAAGCCACCTTCTACAATTCACCCCCGGAATATTAGCCAGCAAGCGACTGAGGACTCGATGATCTATGGAGTCAAAAGCCTTGCTGAAATCAACCAACACCAGCAGAGTCCGATGGGGTCTGTAGTGGAGTTGATTACCAATACCGCTCTTCTTGGGAAGGTTCACTTGGAAATAATGATTTCTATTATGCTCCACTTCGTGTATCAGGTGTGCCAGCTGCATCGTCGTGGTACGCATACTACGATATGCATACTGGTGGGGGTGAGGCGTCCACACCCAAAGCAATCTCTTCAGTACCATTTTCTCAGCAACCTTACTCACAATGGAAGTAGGGCTGATGGGTCGATACAACTCAGGCAGTTCCGGCGACTTACCGGGTTTTAAGAGTGG
>NW_902096.1:0-927 GCF_000209065.1 Trypanosoma cruzi | reverse complement strand
AGCATCGATGAAGCGGCGTACTTCTTCTAGAGACTCAGCGCTCAGCTCTGACAAGAGCACCTTTACTGCCTGCACGACACCTGTTTCTGTTGGGCCAATTTGAGGTGGTTGCAGGTGGATCGCACCCATCCCGCCGTTGCCAGAAGACGCCCTCTTGGTGTGAATGGAATGATTCATCGGTTCGAACTGGGAGTGGTGAGAGAATTCTAAATGCGTGCTCCGCCGCTTTGTCGCATGCGTCCTTGTAGGACTGCGGGAAAGAGAACCACGTCTGTCGCCGTTGCCATGTGCAGCATGGTCATCCGCATAGGCAGAGACGCTGTTATGGTGTGACCTTTGCGCTGTGAGTTTTGCTAATGACACGGTTCCCGATGTGGGCCCCGATCCAGGCCGCACTTTGCCCCTCGCAGGGTCGCAGTACATTGACGGGGGCGGTGCAATCGCCCTCAAATTCGGAAACACCCGGCACGCCTCCTCCCGCTCCTGCGGCAGAATGTCAATGTCGTCCAGGCGTCGCAAGCTCCCAACGGCGGCAATAACGAAGCGTCTGTAGTTTGGGTCCTGACAGATGGGATTCTCTGCGAGGGTCAGCACCGTCAGGTAGGGACTATCACTGAGGTGGAGCACTTGATTCAGATCCTCCACGCGGTTTTTGCGGAGGTACAGTTCGCAGAGTCGCCGGCAGTTCTCAAGCACCCCGAGCTCACTGACGTCGTTCAGGCTAAGAGAGAGCACCTCGAGGTTGCACGCACGCCGCAGTACGCCAATATCGCTGAGTTGCGCCGCGCATACGTTCAACTTCCGAACACGCTGTATGCTGTCCACCTTGGTCTTCTGCAGCAACAAGTTCTCCGTAAGAACTCCCGCCCTGGTGAGGAGAGTCTCTGATAGTTATACTCTGTGGCTCAGTGCAGCAACAGAAAGATA
>NW_902095.1:0-927 GCF_000209065.1 Trypanosoma cruzi | reverse complement strand
CCGTCCTTATCGCTCGCCAACCCCCTTGTCGCTCGTCGAGCCCTTCGACCCACAAGCACCCATCTCGTTGCTCTCCTTGACTCGGCTTATTATCGACTGTTGCGCAACCTGCGCGCAAGCACACAAACCCACAACAGAAAGAGAGAGGTGGCACCAAGGCCCACAGCGGCACAGAAGACACACAGCAACAAGGGCACAGGAGCAAACACACACACACACACAAACACAACGACAGTCGCAGGTAAAAATGACCATCAACTACATAAAGTGGAGAATGTGCTCCGCCCAGCAAAAACAGGTGCCCCGCCGCATGCGGACACGGTGTTTACATTGGCGACGGCGCGGGCACGTCACTCTGCGGCCGCGAGCTTCACGCGCTCTCCGGCACGTTGTCCGGGTCGCCGTCGGCGTCCAGTTTGACTGCAGAAGCCCACGCAGCAAACTCGTCGAACGTCACGGACCCAGTGCCGTTCTTATCGAGCTCCTTGAACAGCGCCGCGGGATCCTCGACCTTGGCGCCCCACGCCTCAAGCTTGGGCACGGCGCGCTTGAACTCCTCCTCGTCGACCAGCATGTTGCCGGAGGCGTCAATCTCGTCGAACATCACCGTCAGCTCGAAGAAGTCGTAGATGTAGCACAGCATCAGACGGAACTCCAGAAATTCAACAAAGTCCTCGGAGCCCTTGTTCTCCAGCTTGCTGCCCAGGGCCCTCGCCTTGTCGAATGCACGCTTCGTGATGTCGCGCACTCGCGGCGTGAACTCGTCCAACTTCAGCACCTCGAGGCAGCCGCTGTGCACCTCATCGTAGCACAGCTTCCCGGTCTCGTTCTTGTCGAACTTCTTGAAGAGCTCGATGCGGCGCTGTTTTGCCTCGGCGGTCTTCTCACGAGGAATCGCCTGGCGAATGCGCTCCCACGCTTCCTTGC
>NW_902094.1:0-927 GCF_000209065.1 Trypanosoma cruzi | reverse complement strand
CCTGAACTATCCGCTGCTTGGAGGAATTTCGCGAGCTCTTGCCCACACGGGTGCTGCACTCGGCTGATCGTTTTCGAGCAGTGGCTGCATCACACGTTGTGGTCCAAATTTTTGTTTCCAATTATGAATGGTGGGAGTCAGAGACACTCTCTGTCACCATCTGTTTGCGTGTTCACACACTGGACACCAAACAACCCTGAACTATCCGCTGCTTGGAGGAATTTCGCGAGCTCTTGCCCACACGGGTGCTGCACTCGGCTGATCGTTTTCGAGCAGTGGCTGCATCACACGTTGTGGTCCAAATTTTTGTTTCCAATTATGAATGGTGGGAGTCAGAGACACTCTCTGTCACCATCTGTTTGCGTGTTCACACACTGGACACCAAACAACCCTGAACTATCCGCTGCTTGGAGGAATTTCGCGAGCTCTTGCCCACACGGGTGCTGCACTCGGCTGATCGTTTTCGAGCAGTGGCTGCATTACACGTTGTGGTCCAAATTTTTGTTTCCGATTGTGAATGGTGGGAGTCAGAGACACTCTCTGTCACTATCTGTTTGCGTGTTCACACACTGGACACCAAACAACCCTGAACTATCCGCTGCTTGGAGGAATTTCGCGAGCTCTTGCCCACACGGGTGCTGCACTCGGCTGATCGTTTTCGAGCGGCTGCTGCATCACACGTTGTGGCCCAAATTTTTGTTTCCAATTATGAATGGTGGGAGTCAGAGGCACTCTCTGTCACTATCTGTTTGCGTGTTCACACACTGGACACCAAACAACCCTGAACTATCCGCTGCTTGGAGGAATTTCGCGAGCTCTTGCCCACACGGGTGCTGCACTCGGCTGATCGTTTTCGAGCAGTGGCTGCATTACACGTTGTGGTCCAAATTTTTGTTTCCGATTGTGAATGGTGGGAGTCAGAGACAC
>NW_902093.1:0-927 GCF_000209065.1 Trypanosoma cruzi | reverse complement strand
TCGCGACATTCCTCCAAGCAGCGGATGGTTCAGGGTTGTTTGGCGTCCAGTGTGTGAACACGCAAACAGACATGAAAAGAGAGTGTCTCTGACCACCACCATTCATAATTCGAAACAAAAATTTAGACCACAACGTGCGGTGCAGCGGCCGCTCGAAAACGATCCGGCGAGTGCAGCACCCCTGTGGGCAAGATCTCGCGAAACTCCTCCAAGCAGCGGATAGTTCAGGGTTGTTTGGCGTCCAGTGTGTGAACACGCAAACAGACATTGAAAGAGAGTGTCTCTGACCACCACCATTCATAATTCGAAACAAAAATTTAGACCACAACGTGCGGTGCAGCGGCCGCTCGAAAACGATCCGGCGAGTGCAGCACCCATGTGAGCAAGATCTCGCGACATTCCTCCAAGCAGCGGATGGTTCAGGGTTGTTTGGCGTCCAGTGTGTGAACACGCAAACAGACATTGAAAGAGAGTGTCTCTGACCACCACCATTCATAATTCGAAACAAAAATTTAGACCACAACGTGCGGTGCAGCAGCCGCTCGAAAACGATCCGCCGAGTGCAGCACCCATGTGGGCAAGATCTCGCGAAACTCCTCCAAGCAGCGGATGGTTCAGGGTTGTTTGGTGTCCAGTGTGTGAACACGCAAACAGACATTGACAGAGAGTGCCTCTGACCACCACCATTCATAATTCGAAACAAAAATTTAGACCACAACGTGCGGTGCAGCGGCCGCTCGAAAACGATCCGCCGAGTGCAGCACCCATGTGGGCAAGATCTCGCGAAATTCCTCCAAGCAGCGGATAGTTCAGGGTTGTTTCGTGTCCAGTGTGTGAACACGCAAACAGACATTGACAGAGAGTGCCTCTGACCACCACCATTCATAATTCGAAACAAAAATTTAGACCACAACGTGCGGGCAGCGC
>NW_902092.1:0-927 GCF_000209065.1 Trypanosoma cruzi | reverse complement strand
ATTTTATTTTTATTTTTACTTTTTTTTGGTTTGTGTTCGTTCGTACGTTTTCGGCGCTGACTGTGTGTGTGCGTGTGTGCTGGTGTCCCTGCGGCGTGGCGTGGCTGCTCAGCCGTGTCTCGATCCAACTCCCCCGCTGTCTCTGTGTGCGTTTGTGTGTATGCAGTGCATCTGCCCGTGTCTCTTCCTCCCATGCTGCGTGCTCTCGTTGTGCCCGCTCGGTGCCGGCCCGACAGGAGAGTTTACACCGCAAGCAACAAGCGAAGTCCACAAAGGCCCAAGTGACAATGATGCTGCGCCGCGTCCTCTGCGTGCTTTTCCTTGCCCTCTGCTGTGCATGCGTGTGCGCCACGGCTCAGGAGGAGGGGCAGTATGATGTTGCTGTTGTTGAGGCTGGGGAGGGCCAGGATCAAACTACAACCACCACCACCACAACAACTACTACTACTACGACGACCACCACCACCAATGCACCCGCCAAGGACACGACCACCACCACCACCACCAATGCACCCGCCAAGAACACGACCACCTCCAAGGCACCGACTCCTGGCGACGGGAGCGGCCTCGGCGGCCCTTTGTGGGTTCAGGTGCCGCTGCTGCTGCTTGTCAGTGCCGCTGTGGCGACCGCCGGTGCTGCGTGCTGAGGACGGGGCGGGGCGCGTGCGCCGCTCTCGGCGTGACCCACCGAGGGGTGCGCCGCGTATATTTGAGCACCCTGCAGCGGTGTGGATGTATATATGCCATTGTCTTTGGTTGTGCGTGCTTGGCGTATCTTTCGCCGTTTGTTTTGCGCCTGGTTCTTCCGGGTGTGACCATCTTTTGTTTTGGCTGCCGTTGCGTGCTGGCCCCGTGCCGCCTGCCCGTGCATTCTCTGCGACGGCCGCGCGCTGATGTACATCTCCTACCGCCGCCCCGCCACTTGTG
>NW_902091.1:0-927 GCF_000209065.1 Trypanosoma cruzi | reverse complement strand
CACACACTCTCATTACTCCCGTAAAGCAAAACACACACACAGAGGGAGAGAGAGAGAGGTCGCCCACTCAATGCAATAAAAACAAAACAGAAACAGTTACGGTGCTCCGCCCATGCAGCCAGGCAGGACGGCAGCGGTGCGTGTCGTGCAAAAGAGAGCACCAACGGGCCTGCATGGGTGTGCATGCATATATACAATGGGCACATTATTGTGTGTGTCTCGTGGGGTGAGGTGAGGGCGAGAGTCCATGCAAGGGGACACACACACAGAGAGAGAGAAGGAAGAGTGTGTGTGCGGGCGGTGCATGGCTCTCTCACACTCACTCTCACGCGGCCACCACCGCAGCCGCAGCCGCACAAACCACGAAACAGATGGAATCAGTGCGATTGCAGAACTCGCACACCGTCCTGCAAACCAGAAGTTTAAAAAGCAATATGAAACAAGAATTCAAAAAAAAATGGAAAAAACTTAGGCTTCTGCGGGAATCGAACCCGCGTCCCCGGATGACATTGTGAGCGTGTTTGCCACTGAGCTATAAAAATGCGGTCGCGCGACCCCTTTTCACGTAAAGTATTAATTTCGATCTTCGAACAATCGAGCACATTTGCGTTGTCCCCTGGAAAACGAAAACGACATGTTTAGGGTGCGCCGCCGCAGCGTGGTTACTACGATAAGTTCGTCATATATCTCTCGTACGGGGCCGCAGCCGCAGCGTGGTTACTACGATAAGTCGTCATATATCTCTCGTACGGGGCCGCAGCCGCAGCGTGGTTACTACGATTCGTCGTGTTGTATCCAACGTCCGGGGCAGCCGCTGCAACTTGGATAATTCGACACGTCGTCCTGTATCTAACGTCCGGGGCAGCCGCTGCAAACTTGGATAATTCGACACGTCGTGTTGTATCCAACGTCCGGGGGCCACCGCCC
>NW_902090.1:0-927 GCF_000209065.1 Trypanosoma cruzi | reverse complement strand
GCGTCATTTGCCCTAACTACGCGGAGTTGTGCACAATATCGCCCACCGGCGGCAGTGTCCTTCCCGTGGCTCGGTGGGACGGCAAAAGAGAGGGTGTGGGGCAGGACGGTACGCCCGGAATTCTTGAAACAAAGTTCAGCAGAGGCGCCCGTCCCTGTTGCAGAGAGTATTGTGTCCGGCCGCGGCACCGAATCACAGGGTGTTGACTCAGCTGCTTTTCAGTTGAAGCCATTGCCACAGGGAGACGCTGAGGCTGCCGTGGCGCAACACGACCACCAAGCGGGAAACAATACCAGCACTCCAACAGGTAGTGAGAGGGAAGCAGCTCCAGCCGCCTCTGGCAAAAAACAACAATTTGCCTACGGCCGCTGTTGCAGGAGCAGGTGGACTTGGGAAAAAGTACAGCGAGGATTTCTTCACTACGGAAGTGGAAAGCTCGATGGGGGAGGAAGAACAATCCGCGCCGGAGGAGGGAGCAAACCCAGCAACCCTGCAGTCAAGGGAGACCACTGGAGATGGGGATGCGCAGCCAGTACAAGAAAGCATGGCGTCTCTGGCTGGAAGTGAGGGATTGCTGCCCAAACAAAGCGAGGCTCCTGTTCCAGAAAATAACCACTCCGAATCCGGGAGCGGCGCGAGCCAAGAGGACCGCCTCGCCCTGCTCAACGACGCGAAATTGATACTGCGTGATTGGAATGTTAACAGCACTGCGCGTGTGTGCGTGTCTCGGGTGTCGATGCTTCTTCTTCTGGGACTGTGTGGAGCTGTGGCAGTCTTGTGAGGCAACGAGTGTTGAATTGCGACTCCTCACGGAGAATAAATGCCGCTTTTCTTGCGGTTTTTGATGCTTTTCTTTAATGTTTTTTTTCCCTTCTTAAAAAATTTTTCCCACTTTTTCAGTTTTTCTTGGTGTTTTTTCGAATACTT
>NW_902089.1:0-927 GCF_000209065.1 Trypanosoma cruzi | reverse complement strand
TTCCCCCCCCCGGAAAAAAAAAAAAAAAAAAAAAAAAGGGTGGGGGGCATAAAAAAATATATTTATATTTAATGGATTCATTTGATTTGATTTGACCACCAGCGTTGATGACCCGCACTGCCGCAGCTCACAGAGTGATCGTATAAAAGTTACGGGTGACCGCCTTACAGGCAAAAAAAAAAAAAAAAAAAAAAAGGAATGCGGAAAATGAACGGATCCCTAGGCACATCCAATCATCATCGTCAAAGGGAGAAGAAATAATAAGAGGTGGCAAACAACGTGCATTCTTCACATTCACCGATACAAAAAGACCTTCAACAAACACAATGATATACGCATATGTATATATCATACATACATACATATACACACACATGTACATACAACACACATTTAATAATAATAATAAACAGATGGAATGTTGTTGTTGTTGTTGATGCGTTTTTTCTTCTTTATAAATATAAATTTATATTTATATTTCTCCCTCTCTTCTTAACAGTACCGTCACCGATCCGCTTTTCCTTCTTTTCTACTAGTATTCATTTTATGCTGTTGTCACCGTGCAGGCGTCATCGTCGTGCTGATAAAAACACCACGTAAAAATAAAACAATCAACAACCAAACCCAACCCACCACCACCACCACCATCTTCTTCTTCTTCCTATGTAAAATAACATTTCAATACCCTGCCTAATAACTCCCTTTCCCACCGGGCCCCACAAAATATCCACTAAGAATACACACACACACACACACACATACATACATACACCAATCGCCACTACCATCCGCGGTGGTAGAGATGCTCCGGGGTGCCGGTGAGCATAAACGTGAGGTGCCGGAAAAAGTCCTGCCTGTCACTACCCCAGAACAGATTACGCCGTTCATCGGGGGTCATAGTACGAAACTGCCCAACCGTCGGATTTG
>NW_902088.1:0-927 GCF_000209065.1 Trypanosoma cruzi | reverse complement strand
CGCTTTTCTCTCTTTTCACCGACTGCAACCACATCTCCACATTTCCCTCCGGCACGACGGGCCGCACACTTGGTAGGTGTTCCCCCTCTGCGCTAAAAAAGCCACTTATTTGAGTCTTCTCGTTCCACGCCAAGCGGCTAATAAACTCAAACAGTTTACTGATGTGTGCATCAATACGCTTCACCTCCTTGGATTGCGAGAGGATCTCCAGCAGCTCCTCATCAGACAGAAAGTAAAACCGTGGAAAGGTTTGCCGCTTCTCGGCCAAATAATCATTGAGGCCGTGTTGAACCTCCTCTAGGATGCGGTTTGACTCACGAAGACTCTCAAGAAGTTTGCTCGTCCCAATGCAAAACTCCAAAACATTTGGTTGGTGATTCACAGTCCCCATAATTCGGCGCCATGTCTTATCCACACGCTCAAACAATCTAGACAGACGTGGCAACTGCAGTGCGATATCCTCGGAGCTGAAGATGGGCTCTAGATAGCGCCACGAGCGTTGACATTCTAGCCATTGCTCAACAATATCAGAAATGAGATTTAAGGATCGTTCCCAGTCTGTTATTGACTCCTCATAGAATGCCTTAAAAGGAGAAAATTGTAACTGCTGCGTCAAATTCAGGTGTTCATCCAATAACTCCACAATTTCGGAGGCATCCTTGACAATAAACGTACCGGTGTTTTTGTATGACTCAATAAGAAACATTCTTGTCTCCCACTTGGCACGCATTTCTTTAAGACACTTCTCAATCTGTGCCTCCTTTGCAGCAACCTCGCAGTGGGCAACAATGACATCCTTGTGGTTCAGTAGTGGTTCAATGTCATCAAGCAGTATGATGGTCTCACCCGGTACAAGATTCATATTCAGCTTCTCCGAAAGACCCTTCCAATGTCTCTCCTTCATGCCATGCTGACGCAATGACGTCA
>NW_902087.1:0-927 GCF_000209065.1 Trypanosoma cruzi | reverse complement strand
AGGGTGCAGCGGAAGCCCATCAACACCCACAAGGTAATCCTCTGCCTCTACCGGCGCCTCATGCCGGAGATGGGACCGGAGGAAGATGAGGAGGACGATGAGCAAGAATCGCACGCGCGTCACAGGGAGCAGGACGGCCGCACGCTAGCCTCTGCGCCCAAGGGCTCACGCCTCCCCCAATCACAAAAATGGGAAGAGGCCCCAGACGACTCCAGTATGGTGGACGGGTTTGGTAAGAATGGATACGGGCAACCGCCAGGCAGTGCCACTCATTCCAGTCCGCCAGCCTCGTCGTCACCTTCCACCCAGACGATCACACAGGATCCCTTCCTACCGCCTATCGCCCCACGAAAGCGAGGCAGGCGGGGGGAGGAACAGGAGGAGGAATCCGAGGGAGAAGGCAACAATGGCGGGGGGATTGTCTGCGAAGAGGACGAGGAGGGACTCTTACAACCGTCAGTTCCCCCAACATCGTCCCAACCAAACCAGCAGGCACCACAAGGCCACTTCCTAGATGAGGAGGAAGAAGAAATCACAATGAGGCGGACACAACCTCAAGCGACACCCCACAATAATAAGGATGAGACGCCACCACACCAACAATCATCTCTGCCCCAGGACGAAGTGGAGATGGAGGAGGAAGGCGTGGGAGGCGACGAGGGGGAATCAGAAACACCGAGACACACTACAGGTCAGGAAGACGGTGGACACCCATTTTCACACGACAAGACGCCAGCGTTGCTGGATCCCGTGTGGTGTCTGGCGGGTGGGTGCCACCACAGTTTCTCGGGACCGCGTCGTGGGGAACACCTACGATCGCATATCCATGCAGTCCACCGTAAGCAGGAACGGATGGACATCACCAATGAAGCGCTCATCTCGCAAGGACTGGTTCGGTGTGACGCGTGCGGGGAAGTTGCTCGGCCA
>NW_902086.1:0-927 GCF_000209065.1 Trypanosoma cruzi | reverse complement strand
ACAGACATTGAAAGAGAGTGCCTCTGACCACCACCATTCATAATTCGAAACAAAAACATAGACCACAGCGTGTGGTGCAGCAGCCGCTCGAAAACGATCCGCCGAGTGCAGCACCCTTGTGGGCAAGGTCTCGCGACATTCCTCCAAGCAGCGGATAGTTCAGGGTTGTTTGGCGTCCGGTGTGTGAACACGCAAACAGACATTGAAAGAGAGTGTCTCTGACCACCACCATTCATAATTCGAAACAAAAATTTAGACCACAGCGTGTGGTGCAGCAGCCGCTCGAAAACGATTATCCGACTGCAGCACCCTTGTGGGCAAGATCTCGCGACATTCCTCCAAGCAGCGGATAGTTCAGGGTTGTTTGGCGTCCAGTGTGTGAACACGCAAACAGACATTGAAAGAGAGTGCCTCTGACCACCACCATTCATAATTCGAAACAAAAATTTAGACCACAGCGTGTGGTGCAGCAGCCGCTCGAAAACGATCCGCCGAGTGCAGCACCCTTGTGGGCAAGGTCTCGCGACATTCCTCCAAGCAGCGGATAGTTCAGGGTTGTTTGGCGTCCGGTGTGTGAACACGCAAACAGACATTGAAAGAGAGTGCCTCTGACCACCACCATTCATAATTCGAAACAAAAATTTAGACCACAGCGTGTGGTGCAGCAGCCGCTCGAAAACGATTATCCGACTGCAGCACCCTTGTGGGCAAGATCTCGCGACATTCCTCCAAGCAGCGGATAGTTCAGGGTTGTTTGGCGTCCGGTGTGTGAACACGCAAACAGACATTGAAAGAGAGTGTCTCTGACCACCACCATTCATAATTCGAAACAAAAATTTAGACCACAGCGTGTGGTGCAGCAGCCGCTCGAAAACGATTATCCGACTGCAGCACCCTTGTGGGCAAGATCTCGCGACATTCCTCCAA
>NW_902085.1:0-927 GCF_000209065.1 Trypanosoma cruzi | reverse complement strand
GACGAGTGACTTGGGGAAGCACTACGAGACGCTGTACAGGCGGCGGGGGGCGGCAATTCGTGTGGACCCTCGAATGGCGGTGTGCCCCTTTTGCCACCAGCCAACGTTGGCGGACGTTGTGATCTTTGGGTGCTCCCACACCTACCACGCCAACTGTGTGATTGGCTACCTCGCTGGCGAGGGTGTTCTGCTCGTGCAGCCAGCCGATGTTGATGTTGGCCGCTTTTTCAAGCACCCGGAGGAATACCTGAGGCCGGGCTCGCGGAAGGTGTCGCCTCGCTGCCTTGTCTGTTGTGAGGTGCGCGGGGCAGTGAAATAATACCCCGGAGCCGCGGTCCGTGTTGAAGTGATGAAACGTGTGTGGCTGCGGCCGTGAAGTGTGGCAATTTGACTTGTGCGTTTGGCGCCTGCAGCTCCCTTGTTTTCTGTTCAGCTGCCTTTTTCTTGCTGGAGCTTTTTTGCATTTTTCTTTTTTGTTTTTATTGTTGTTGCCTTGTGTGATAGCGAGCCGGAACGGAGGAGGCGGGGCGGGGGCTGCAGCACGGAGCGGCAGCACGACAGCATGCGGCGAAGCGTTATCCGGCTGCGCAAGGAGTTCTTGGAGCGCAAGCAGAACGAACGCGTTCACGAGGCGATCCATGCCAGGAAGGAGCAGTTTCGTGGGGCCGTGAGCAACGCCACGCCGCTCCCGGGACATCTCCGCAAGGACGCGTTAGCCCTGAAGAAGTTCGCGGAGCTGGACGACGACCAGACGAGGACACTGCAGACCAGTGTAGACGACGAGTACGCCAACGCGGGTGTGGAAGACCCGCGCGTTCTCGTCACGACGTCACGAGAGCCGTCACAGAAGCTGCTGGAGTTTGCGAAGGAGATTCGGCTGGTCATTCCCAGCGCTGTTCGTATGAACCGCGGCAACCTCAGCGTCCG
>NW_902084.1:0-927 GCF_000209065.1 Trypanosoma cruzi | reverse complement strand
AATTTGGACCACAACCTGTGATGCAGCGGCCGCTCGAAAACGATCAGCCGAGTGCAGCACCCGTGTGGGCAAGAGCTCGCGAAATTCCTCCAAGCAGCGGATAATTCAGGGTTGTTTGGTGTCCAGTGTGTGAACACGCAAACAGATATTGACAGAGAGTGCCTCTGACTCCCACCATTCACAATCGGAAACAAAAATTTGGACCACAACGCGTGATGCAGCAGCCGCTCGAAAACGATCAGCCGAGTGCAGCACCCGTGTGGGCAAGAGCTCGCGAAATTCCTCCAAGCAGCGGATAATTCAGGGTTGTTTGGTGTCCAGTGTTTGAACACGCAAACAGATATTGACAGAGAGTGCCTCTGACTCCCACCATTCACAATCGGAAACAAAAATTTGGACCACAACGCGTGATGCAGCAGCCGCTCGAAAACGATCAGCCGAGTGCAGCACCCGTGTGGGCAAGAGCTCGCGAAATTCCTCCAAGCAGCGGATAGTTCAGGGTTGTTTGGTGTCCAGTGTGTGAACACGCAAACAGATAGTGACAGAGAGCGTCTCTGACCCCCACCATTCATAATTGGAAACAGAAATTTGGACCACAACGTGTGATGCAGCGGCCGCTCGAAAACGATCAGCCGAGTGCAGCACCCTTGTGGGCAAGAGCTCGCGAAATTCCTCCAAGCAGCGGATAGTTCAGGGTTGTTTGGTGTCCAGTGTTTGAACACGCAAACAGATATTGACAGAGAGTGTCTCTGACTCCCACCATTCACAATCGGAAACAAGAATTTGGACCACAACGTGTGATGCAGCGGCCGCTCGAAAACGATCAGCCGAGTGCAGCACCCTTGTGGGCAAGAGCTCGCGAAATTCCTCCAAGCAGCGGATAGTTCAGGGTTGTTTGGTGTCCAGTGTGTGAACACGCAAACAGAT
>NW_902083.1:0-927 GCF_000209065.1 Trypanosoma cruzi | reverse complement strand
TCGATGCTTACAAAAGCGGAGCCACTGTCGTAGAACATCGCACCCACTCCCACGTCGTTGTCTCGCCAGTCCAACCAGCTTGACCGCTCAACGGTCCACGAGTTTAGTGAATAGATGGCATAGGACACGGAGCCGCTGTTCCCCACCACGCGCAACACGCTGTGACCTGACACGCTGAATCCGTCGTGCTGATACAAAAGGCTTGTTCCGGAGGCCATTGTGTTGTTGAGCAGCGCAAAAACGGAGTGATCGCAAACACCAAGGATATTCAAGTAAAACAGGTGTGTGTATCCATTGAAGCTGCAGTACCGCGTGTACAGCGAGCTGCCGCCCACCAG
This sequence comes from Trypanosoma cruzi, assembly GCF_000209065.1. Classification (NCBI taxonomy): domain Eukaryota; phylum Euglenozoa; class Kinetoplastea; order Trypanosomatida; family Trypanosomatidae; genus Trypanosoma; species Trypanosoma cruzi. The sequence goes on along the minus strand of NW_902083.1, from coordinate 589 downwards.
CGACAGCGTCCCAATAGAGTACAAACCAAACCCCCAATACCTCGATGCACGCGCCCTGACGTTGCTGACCAACAACGAGGACGCATTCAACACAACGTTTAGCAGCAGCAATACGCCAAACTTGTTGCTGATAGTATCCGCGAACTGGACAATAGAGGTCTGCACCGAGTCAACCTCCGTGACGGCAATGTCGCAGTGCTGCGGGAGGGCAAGTGCAAAAGCAACAACGGAGGAACGCATCACCGCCTGGCTCACGCGGATCAGGACGCCGGACGACCCGGCCGGCTTAGCGCCACCAAAAAAACGCAGCACGGCGCCCTCACGGAATGTGCACCCGGTGAGCGTGATGTTGATGGGGAGATGCAGCGGCATACTTTCGAGGTAGAACGTCAACGCAACACCCACGCCGCTGAATGTCACGCCCACGTAGCAGTGGTGTGTCTTCCACATGTTCAGAGTAATTTTCGTCAGCGTCTGGTTCACCACGCAGCTCGTGTCGCCGTCGACGGCTCTATCCGGCACGGGCAGCACAACCGTGTCGGGCACCTCAAAGAGAAGGCACGACGCGCCATACCATCCGTCCTTGCAG
>NW_902082.1:0-927 GCF_000209065.1 Trypanosoma cruzi | reverse complement strand
TGAGGTTTTGAACGCGACAAAGGATGATGCTGCACGGGTTCTCTCAGCTGAGGAGGTGTTTCCCGCAACTGGGTTTAATGGAACGAGGCATAGCCTTTCTGACCCCAGTCTTGTTCTGCCGCTGTTGGCTCAAGAGATAAAGTCCTCTTTCAAATAAGGGCCATGCATGGCGTAAAATGACAAAAATACCGCATTTTCATTTGAAGCAAAGAAACGATTAAATAAATAACTAAAAAGAAGAGGGGTTAGGCGCTGGGCGGGGAGGTTTTGTTTTGTTGAAAGGTGATGTCATTTTGGACTATACAGTGTTTCATGAGGTGGGTAAATGACGCAGCTTTTGAATCCTGCGCCTGTACGCACTCACAAAATAAAATATTCTTGACAACGTTCTTGTGGTTCTCATGGGCTGTATTTACTTTGGAGGAATAGGTGGAACATCTTGAGAAAATGAATTTCTCCGTTCGCAAATTAGGGAAACAAACGAGGAAAAGCATTTTAAAGAAGAAATAATTATTGCGAAGACTAGGGAAGGTTAACCATAAGAACTCCAGCAGCTTGTGTGTACATGTTTATATACTTTTTATTAGCCTTTTTCATAAGGGGTTTTTGAAGGATGCTGTTTTTATTTGTTTTTAACACTTGAGGCTTTGCTTCTTCTCATTGTCTTTTGATTGCCGGATAAATGATGTTTTTTTTTTTTTTTGGTGGGAAAAAGTCTTTCGCCATGTGTGTACATCATTATACTTGTTCCTGTATCTGCAGACACGCTACATTTGGGTGATGGTGAATGACTGGAATAACTGCTGCAGTGGCAACGATGATTGTATGGCTCAGTGTAGAATGTTACGCTGCTTATTGTTTTGCAATGCCCTGCTTTATTTAGTTTCACTTCATTCCTCGACATATTTCCTTTTCTCTCCACTTCTT
>NW_902081.1:0-927 GCF_000209065.1 Trypanosoma cruzi | reverse complement strand
GAATATCCGCTGCTTGAGGAATTTCGCGAGCTCTTGCCCACACGGGTGCTGCACTCGGCTGATCGTTTTCGAGCGGCTGCTGCATCACACGTTGTGGTCCAAATTTTTGTTTCCGATTATGAATGGTGGGAGTCAGAGGCACACTCTGTCAATATCTGTTTGTGTGTTCTCACACTGGACACCAAACAACCCTGAATTATCCGCTGCTTGGAGGAATTTCGCGAGCTCTTGCCCACACGGGTGCTGCACTCGGCTGATCGTTTTCGAGCGGTGGCTGCATCACACGTTGTGGTCCAAATTTTTGTTTCCAATTATGAATGGTGAGAGTCAGAGACACTCTCTGTCACTATCTGTTTGTGTGTTCTCACACTGGACACCAAACAACCCTGAATTATCCGCTGCTTGGAGGAATTTCGCGAGCTCTTGCCCACACGGGTGCTGCACTCGGCTGATCGTTTTCGAGCGGCTGCTGCATCACACGTTGTGGTCCAAATTTTTGTTTCCAATTATGAATGGTGAGAGTCAGAGACACTCTCTGTCACTATCTGTTTGCGTGTTCTCACACTGGACACCAAACAACCCTGAATTATCCGCTGCTTGGAGGAATTTCGCGAGCTCTTGCCCACAAGGGTGCTGCACTCGGCTGATCGTTTTCGAGCGGCTGCTGCATCACACGTTGTGGTCCAAATTTTTGTTTCCAATTATGAATGGTGGGAGTCAGAGACACTCTCTGTCACTATCTGTTTGTGTGTTCTCACACTGGACACCAAACAACCCTGAATTATCCGCTGCTTGGAGGAATTTCGCGAGCTCTTGCCCACACGGATGCTGCACTCGGCTGATCGTTTTCGAGCGGCTGCTGCATCACACGTTGTGGTCCAAATTTTTGTTTCCAATTATGAATGGTGAGAGTCAGAGACACTCTCT
>NW_902080.1:0-927 GCF_000209065.1 Trypanosoma cruzi | reverse complement strand
CCGCTGCTTGGAGGATTTCGCGAGCTCTTGCCCACACGGGTGCTGCACTCGGCTGATCGTTTTCGAGCGGCTGCTGCATCACACGTTGTGGTCCAAATTTTTGTTTCCGATTGTGAATGGTGGGAGTCAGAGGCACTCTCTGTCAATATCTGTTTGCGTGTTCACACACTGGACACCAAACAACCCTGAACTATCCGCTGCTTGGAGGAATTTCGCGAGCTCTTGCCCACACGGGTGCTGCGCTCGGCTGATCGTTTTCGAGCGGCTGCTGCATCACACGTCGTGGCCTAAATTTTTGTTTCCGATTGTGAATGGTGGGAGTCAGAGGCACTCTCTGTCAATATCTGTTTGCGTGTTCACACACTGGACACCAAACAACCCTGAACTATCCGCTGCTTGGAGGAATTTCGCGAGCTCTTGCCCACACGGGTGCTGCACTCGGCTGATCGTTTTCGAGCGGCTGCTGCATCACACGTTGTGGTCCAAATTTTTGTTTCCAATTGTGAATGGTGGGAGTCAGAGGCACTCTCTGTCAATATCTGTTTGCGTGTTCACACACTGGACACCAAACAAACCCGAATTATCCGCTGCTTGGAGGAATTTCGCGAGCTCTTGCCCACACGGGTGCTGCACTCGGCTGATCGTTTTCGAGCGGCTGCTGCATCACACGTTGTGGTCCAAATTTTTGTTTCCGATTGTGAATGGTGGGAGTCAGAGACACTCTCTGTCAATATCTGTTTGCGTGTTCACACACTGGACACCAAACAACCCTGAACTATCCGCTGCTTGGAGGAATTTTGCGAGCTCTTGCCCACACGGGTGCTGCACTCGGCTGATCGTTTTCGAGCGGCCGCTGCATCACACGTTGTGGTCCAAATTTTTGTTTCTGATTGTGAATGGTGGGAGTCAGAGGCACTCTCTGTCAAT
>NW_902079.1:0-927 GCF_000209065.1 Trypanosoma cruzi | reverse complement strand
GGGGCACTTGTTTTTGCTGGCGGGAGCACATTCTCCAATTAATGTAGTGATGGGTCATTTTTACCTTCTACTGTCGTTGTGTGTGTGTGTGTGTGTGTGTGTGGCTCCTGTGCCCTTGTTGCTGTGTGTCTTCTGTGCCGCTGTGGGCCTTGGTGCCACCTCTCTCTTTCTGTTGTGGGTTTGTGTGCTTGCGCGCAGGTTGTGCAACAGTCGATAATAAGCCGAGTCAAGGAGAGCAACGAGATGGGTGCTTGTGGGTCGAAGGGCTCGACGAGCGACAAGGGGTTGGCGAGCGATAAGGACGGCAAGAACGCCAAGGACCGCAAGGAAGCGTGGGAGCGCATTCGCCAGGCGATTCCTCGTGAGAAGACCGCCGAGGCAAAACAGCGCCGCATCGAGCTCTTCAAGAAGTTCGACAAGAACGAGACTGGGAAGCTGTGCTACGATGAGGTGCACAGCGGCTGCCTCGAGGTGCTGAAGTTGGACGAGTTCACGCCGCGAGTGCGCGACATCACGAAGCGTGCGTTCGACAAGGCGAGGGCCCTGGGCAGCAAGCTGGAGAACAAGGGCTCCGAGGACTTTGTTGAATTTCTGGAGTTCCGTCTGATGCTGTGCTACATCTACGACTTCTTCGAGCTGACGGTGATGTTCGACGAGATTGACGCCTCCGGCAACATGCTGGTCGACGAGGAGGAGCTCAAGCGCGCCGTGCCCAAGCTTGAGGCGTGGGGCGCCAAGGTCGAGGATCCCGCGGCGCTGTTCAAGGAGCTCGATAAGAACGGCACTGGGTCCGTGACGTTCGACGAGTTTGCTGCGTGGGCTTCTGCAGTCAAACTGGACGCCGACGGCGACCCGGACAACGTGCCGGAGAGCGCGTGAAGCTCGCGGCCGCAGAGTGACGTGCCCGCGCCGTGCCAATGTAAACAC
>NW_902078.1:0-927 GCF_000209065.1 Trypanosoma cruzi | reverse complement strand
ACGGTGTGCGAGTTCTGCAATCGCACTGATTCCATCTGTTTCGTGGTTTGTGCGGCTGCGGCTGCGGTGGTGGCCGCGTGAGAGTGAGTGTGAGAGAGCCATGCACCGCCCGCATACACACACTTCCTTCTCTCTCTGTGTGTGTGTCCCCTTGCATGGACTCTCGTCGTCGCCTCACCCCACGAAGCACACACAATAATGTGCCCATTGTATATATGCATGCACACCCATGCAGGCCCGTTGGTGCTCTCTTTTGCACGACACGCACCGCTGCCGTCCTGCCTGGCTGCATGGGCGGAGCACCGTAACTGTTTCTGTTTTGTTTTCATTGCATTGAGTGGGCGACCTCTCTCTCTCTCCCTGTGTGTGTGTTTTGCTTTACGGGAGCAATGAGAGTGTGTGTGCGCTGGTAGTCCCACGCTTCGGCTTTTTGTTTTGTTTTTCTTTTTGATTTTGTGGTTGAGTGCACCCATTCCGCGGCTGCGTGTGTGTGTGTGTGATGATATGAGTAATTTGCGTGTGTGCTTATCTGCCTCTCTCTGCCGTTGCTTTCTTCAGACTCTCTTGTGGCGCACAGCTGCTCTGCAAGTATAGGCGCTGACAAACACACACACACATGCACACACATGCCGTGCTTAAAACGCTGAGAATGCACGCACGCACAGGATTGTGGCTGCCGAGGCCCTCGCGAGGGGGAAAAAACCTGCATTTTTTTTTTTTTGACATGTTGCTCGGTGTGTGCTGACGCGTGACGAATAACAACACGCCCCAATAAGCAGAAAAGAAGTAAAACAAAATGGCGCTGAGCGGCACACCGGTAAGCCAAAAATACGCAATCACCAATAAAAAAGCCGGCGATCACCCAGCAGGCACATCAAGCGTCATCAAAACCAACCTGGAACAGACAAAAAAAAAGAGACAATCATA
>NW_902077.1:0-927 GCF_000209065.1 Trypanosoma cruzi | reverse complement strand
GCGGGAGGGCAAAGGCATCGAGTGAGGGAGGTGTGGCCTCCCCACATTGCCCTGAGACGTTTGGGTGTTGACCCGCCGTCTCTCTCCCGTGAGAGTGCGTTGGGGAAACGTGGATGCTGGCACGCCCCCAGCCATCAAACGATGCGGTTGGTGTGGCCGTGTGCTGACGCCATCGTCGCGCATGCATGCGTGGGGGCTCATCTGGCGGCCCTCTCCGAGAGGTGGGCGCTTCTCGTTGGCACGGCGTCTCCGCGTCCCGCAAGAGGACCGCCGGCCACCGCAATGTGACATTCGCGCGCCGACAAGTAATTATGCGCCTCTTCCACCTGCGAGTAAAGCTGCGCACGCCGATTCCGAGCGTCGGCGACGGCGCTGGCGTGGTCGGTGTTCAGTCTCCGCTCTTCCAGCAATGGTCAGCCCTTGCTGGACCCACAACCACCGGGCAGCCCGCACACGATGGGCAGGAGCAACTGAGCCTCGAAATTTGACAATTGAGGCGTCCGGAGACTCGCAATACGTCCCGCAATACATCGTATTCTCCCAGTGCTTGGCGATGGTTCCTGAAACCAAGCGTAGGCCTGTCATTGTTGCAGCGACGGTTACCACCGCATCCAACGGCCCGTGCTCATCGATAAAAGTGAGCTGCACCCGGAAATCGCCGTACTGGCGTACCAAGTCCAACAGGCGGGCTCCAATGTCGCTCCACTCCGTCGCCGTGTAAAAGAAACCACTGTCATTTCCTTCAGCCAGCTTGCAGGGATACCGGGTGGTTGTAAGAAAAATAATTATAAAGCGTCCAGGCGTCATTGGTTCCCTGATTCCTTCCATCGCGGTCAGTCAAAAGTCCATAAAATAGGGACGAACAGTCGTACAGAAATATATCTCCGTTTCATCAGGACGCATATACATTGGGGGCGCCAGCTTGCC
>NW_902076.1:0-927 GCF_000209065.1 Trypanosoma cruzi | reverse complement strand
CCGCTTCTTGGAGGAATTTCGCGAGCTCTTGCCCACAATGGTGCTGCAGTCGGCGGATCGTTTTCGAGCGGCTGCTGCACCACACGCTGTGGTCTAAATTTTTGTCTTGAATTATGAATGGCGGGAGTCAGAGGCACTCTCTTTCAATGTATGTTTGCGTGTGCACACACTGGACACCAAACAACCCTGAACTATCCGCTGCTTGGAGGAGTTTCGCGAGCTCTTGCCCACAAGGGTGCTGCAGTCGGCGGATCGTTTTCGAGCGGCTGCTGCACCACACGCTGTGGTCTATGTTTTTGTTTCGAATTATGAATGGCGGGAGTCAGAGACACTCTCTTTCAATGTATGTTTGCGTGTGCACACACTGGACACCAAACAACCCTGAATTATCCGCTTCTTGGAGGAATTTCGCGAGATCTTGCCCACAAGGGTGCTGCAGTCGGCGGATCGTTTTCGAGTGGCTGCTGCACCACACGCTGTGGTCTAAATTTTTGTTTCGAATTATGAATGGTGGTGGTCAGAGACACTCTCTTTCAATGTCTGTTTGCGTGTTCACACACTGGACGCCAAACAACCCTGAACCATCCGCTGCTTGGAGGAGTTTCGCGAGATCTTGCCCACAGGGGTGCTGCACTCGCCGGATCGTTTTCGAGCGGCCGCTGCACCGCACGTTGTGGTCTAAATTTTTGTTTCGAATTATGAATGGTGGTGGTCAGAGACACTCTCTTTCAATGTCTGTTTGCGTGTGCACACACTGGACACCAAACAACCCTGAATTATCCGCTTCTTGGAGGAGTTTCGCGAGCTCTTGCCCACAAGGGTGCTGCAGTCGGCGGATCGTTTTCGAGCGGCTGCTGCACCACACGTTGTGGTCTAAATTTTGTTTCGAATTATGAATGGCGGGAGTCAGAGGCACTCTCTTTCAAT
>NW_902075.1:0-927 GCF_000209065.1 Trypanosoma cruzi | reverse complement strand
GCGGAAACGGAGAAACGAGAAAAAGAAAGTGTGGGAGAACTAATGTCGCTTCCCAGCCAACGCACGCCCTTCGTCCCACAAGGTACACGTGCAGTGGGGTTGTTTGCAGCATCGGAAGAACAACATCAAAGAAAACAGAAGAAAAGAAACGACACAGGAATAAGATGAAACACGTCGGAGCGGAGAAAGAAAGGAGCCAACAGAAATGAGGCCTAAAACACACAGGGGAATTTATTCGCAGCCACGCAGAGGAAATTGATGCGTAGAAACACATGTTCAAAACAGAGAGAAACAACGAGAGCAGAAGTGGTGGCAATAACGCACACACGCACATGCACATACTATATGTGTGTATAGGGACAGGGATTCCATGCCTGTGTATGTAAGATACAAAAAAGAGGTGCAGAGAATAAGAGGGGCAAGTGGTTGCTGATAGGCTCGCTCTCACACACACACAGAGAGAGAGGGAGACGCTCTCTCCTTCTCTATCTTTCTCCTTCCATCAGAAGCCCCGTAAAGGGGTCGGAGGGCTGCAGTATCACCTCCAGCTGCTTTGCCATCCGCGCCACCTGCGTCCGCAGGGCTTGGCGATCCAAATCAAGTTGTTGAAGCACAAGAAGACGCTGCCGTAGCTGCGCCTCTGCCTGCGCAATTCGTGTCTCTGCTCCCACGCAGTTTTGTCTCTGGGTAGAATACAGCCGAAGCTTCTCACGAAGTATACGAGCCTCATCACGCTCCGCCGAGGCAGCAGCCAACATTGCACGGTACGCCAACAGGAGTCTCTTGCCTTCCGCAACGGTAATGGAGGAGTCACTACAGACAGTTGCCATCGATGCGTTCAATGAGACGGCGGGAGTGGGAGCTGCGAGATGAAGTGGCGGGGAAACATCTCCACCGAGGGCGCATGAATGCGTCGAAGGAGATATC
>NW_902074.1:0-927 GCF_000209065.1 Trypanosoma cruzi | reverse complement strand
AACATCACGCTCAGCGCCAAGCGTTTTGCCAGAGTGAGACCCGCAGCGCTTCAGCGTAACTTCTGCAGAAAGGGGCGGGGATTCTATTCCACATCTCCTTTTAGCACTGACACAGTACGGATGGCAGTGCTGACGGCACGCCAACGCGTGCCTCCAGACCTCGTGATGTTGTAATGTGCCCGGCAATACGCGGCTGGCCCGTGCGCTGGTTGCTGCTATCAGCCCTGCACCAGCATCAAAAATTCTGTGAGGGAAGCATTGCTGGCTTCCCCCGACAATACGGGGTAATTGACCCAGCCACTACGCCGGTGTGGCCGGTATTGCCAGTGAACATGATGGGAAGGATTGGAGGACAAAACTGTCGACTTCCATAGCCGGATTTATTCCAGTTTCCTGAGCCCTGAGCCCTACTGCGATTGCTCCATTGCAATCAGGTAGTTTTTCTTGTGGGAGGCCACGGCAATAAATACGCCTGGAGTGAGCAGTCGAACGGAGGAGGTGCCGCGAACCACTGCTGGTTGTTGGTGAATTTCACGGAGACAAGCAGGGAAATAAAGGAATTAAGAAAACCAACTTGCGAAGACAACCGTCCTTGGAGCTTTGCGCTAAGAGCTGTTTATAAAAAATTTCCGACACAAATTATTGGCGGCGTAGCCGCTGCTGTTGATGACGCTGAAGGAGGATTGGTGTTCCCTGTAAAAACTGTGAGTGTTGGGGAAATCCCGCCCCACCGATCGCGTGCTTGGCAAAGCTTGGGAAATAAATGCTGTCGAGGGCGATATCTGCTGAGGGGTGAAGTGATCCCTTTGTCGTGGTGTGGGAAGGTGGAAATATTTGCATGATCACTGCATCCGATGGCGGCCAGCGGATGGTGGACGCGTCCAGTGAAAATGGGGAGGCGTGGGCGGAGCCCCTGGGGACACTCAA
>NW_902073.1:0-927 GCF_000209065.1 Trypanosoma cruzi | reverse complement strand
CGCCACGATCCAACGCCCGGCAGAATGGCCGGTGTGCGGCAAGCACTGCAGTTGCCGCGCCAGCGTCGTGACGCGCATGGTTAAAACCCATGGCATGGCGCGTTCCCAGGAGCTGTGGAAAGTCAATTTCTCCTGTGAGCCGGAACCGCCAGAAATCCCACCGGAACCACCACCCGCCACTTGAGCAAGGACGAGAACGAGGGACGGCACACCGACCGCACCTCTGCCACGGACTGCACAGCCCAGGCCGAAGCCATTCGCCGCTCGGTGTCGTACGACCAACGAGCCGGACTCAGAATTCTTCTCCGGCACTTCCACGAGCAGGACAGCACCGGAGCACGAAGGGGGCGTCCCCGTGAATATGACGATCTGGCTGCATCCACCCCGTTCCGGTGCACGACCTGTGGATTCGTTGCCCACACAAAAGCGAGAATGACATCCCATTCACGCGCACACGCACGCTCCGGAACAGAGCCGGAGCCGGCACCAGGGACCACAGCACTCCATGGATGTCCTTACTTCGACAGGGGGCGGGCAATGCCGGGGCCCCGGCCTGCCACACCCGGCACACTCTCTCCGACGGTGAGAGTGTCACAACGCCAGAAATAGAGTCACAATGCACGCGCGCCGCCAAGCTCGATACACAGCGGGAAGAAGGCCAAGCCCGCACAGCAACCTTGCCTCCGAGGGAGACTCCCTCCTTCGCGCAGGAGGCGAATGCCGGCGAGGGACGGCGCACTGCATGCCCAAAGTAGCACACACATCCATTCATCAACGTCGCACTGTTGCCGATTCCACGACGGCAGGGTGTCGGGCCGCCGAGAAAGTGCACCTTGCCCGGCGACGGCGCCACGATGGGATCACCACCACTCAAATTGTGCCATCCAGCATGCGGCTGTGGCGCTGCGGCAATGACGCACTGACGCG
>NW_902072.1:0-927 GCF_000209065.1 Trypanosoma cruzi | reverse complement strand
AGCACACGGTACGCCCCACGCGACATTCACGTCATGCGTCGGCCCAGCAGCAACATAAAGGATAAAATCGGCACCAGTAATCCCTTCAGCAAAATGACCATCAGGAATCAAAAACAAAGTACACGCGCCAACGAGAGAGGGCGGCAACACAAATAATTCCGTTGGTTGAACAAGGAGACGATCCGAATGTAACTTAATGGAGTCTGGTAAGAGCTTATTAATAAGAAGCGCCCTCTTTTCTTCAGTAAGGATATGCTTCTTCTCGCACTTCACCGTGTTACCCTCGTAGTCTGGACGCATATCTCCCTCAGCCGTGCAGTAACGTGACTTATTCTTCAGATCCTCTGTGAAAAATCCGATGCGTAACGGACTCCACTCCGGCTCACTGGCGGTGTATGCCTGGAATGCACCCTGTCCCTTCCGCGGCAGCTCACGCACCATAGGCAGAGGAGCACCATCTCGCGTCCTCTTGTCGAACGTGCAGCGATGTTCCACAAGGCCCGAACAGAGGCGCACACAAAGCAGCAGCAGCAGCAATATTAGGGGTAGCGTCGATGACGAATAAAAACTGGACATTTGCATGCAAAACGAGATGCGATCACACCTCACACTACATGCAAAGCAAAAAGAAACAGACCTAGAAAAAAGAAAAAAAGTGTACACATAACAAAAAACAAACCAATTCCCTCATGCACAGAAGCATCTTCCACACCTTGCCATCAGAAAACGACCACACTACAAGAAAAAGAAAAAGAAATACCCCGGAGCTCCTCCAGTAATTATAAAATACACACTAAAAAATCAATACACAAAGTTAATACCAACAAACACCGCACCTAACCGCCCATCTCGCACAGTGTCGGCACCGACGCAGCACTGTTCAGCCACAGCCGGCTTCATCTTCTGTGCTCGCGGACGAGAAATCTC
>NW_902071.1:0-927 GCF_000209065.1 Trypanosoma cruzi | reverse complement strand
ATAATTCTATCGTCATTAAAATCATGCGGACGCACAACAGCCAACTTCTTGCCAATGATAGGACTACGCGCCACGGCAACGGCGTTCCAACTGAGTGCAAGGGCCGCACCGTAAACCACACTGTCTGTTGACCTACACCAAATCACAGCATCGTCGTTGTGATGTTTGTTCTTCGTGCCCACCGGGTTTTCATCAACATCCACATGAAATAAAAATCGCGTCACAGCACTCGTCAGACCCCGAAGAATTCCCTCCTGATTGGTCCCACACGCCGTGCCAAGGTACGGGTTTGGATGCCGCTGAAAAAAAGGAAAACGACGAGCGTCGAGTATCGGCAGGTTGGCCGTGATGTCATAGGGAAATATCAGCGGCTCCACCACAATCTTATCAAAGTCAAACGCCTCAAACTCAAAGCGGCGGTCCAGCGACGCTGGTGGGCCGTCCCGCACCCACTCCACCACCTGTAGCAGCTTGGGTTTCGCCCATTTCCAGAACTCGCTGCTTCGCCTCACACGCCAGGCCACCACCTGGCAGACACATCGATCGAGGTACACAAAGAAGTCACATTCATCAGCGTTGGCAATTGCCATTTGCCCCTGCATTTGACAAAGATAATGCAGCGGAATACCAAACGGTTGATATTCCGGCTTTGACCCATCGTATAGGGAGTAATATGGTGATTTTATCTCTAGTAAACGGCACGCCCGCTGAGTGGCGACACGTGCTGGTGCCACTGTCCGCTTCCCCTGTCGACTCCATTTTGAGCAAAATGGTATCGGCACACTCACCGGAGTGTCTGGAGAAGTGTGTTCGATGTAGCTTTTCACACAGTCAGATGAACTGGGGAGCGACAAATTCACATCGTAGAAAATGCGTCCGTCTGGCGAGCAGCCTAAGAGCCGGTCGTCCGTCACAAAAAAACCTCCA
>NW_902070.1:0-927 GCF_000209065.1 Trypanosoma cruzi | reverse complement strand
AGCAGGCACATCAAGCGTCCTCAAAACCAACCTGGAACAGACAAAAAAAAAGAGGCAATCATAGAAAACAAAGATCCCCGCCCCCAAACAGGAAAAACATTAAAGAAAACGCGATTCTTTTTTTTGTCCTTACTGCCGGGGTTGGCCGCCGCAAGAAATAAAAAATGGTAGGGCGGTGGCCCCGGACGCTAGATACAGCACGACGTGTCGAATTATCCAAGTTGCAGCGGCTGCCCCGGACGTTAGATACAGCACGACGTGTCGAATTATCCAAGCTGCAGCGGTGGCCTCGGGCGCTAGATACAGCACGACGTGTCGAATTATCCAAGCTGCAGCGGCTGCCCCGGACGTTAGATACGGGACGACGTGTCGAATTATCCAAGTTGCAGCGGCTGCCCCGGACGTTAGATACGGGACGACGTGTCGAATTATTCAAGTTGCAGCGGCTGCCCCGGACGTTAGATACGGGACGACGTGTCGAATTATCCAAGTTGCAGCGGCTGCCCCGGACGTTAGATACAGCACGACGTGTCGAATTATCCAAACTGCAGCGGTGGCCTCGGGCGTTAGATATATGACGACTTACAGTAGTAACCACGCTGCGGCTGCGCATCCTAAACACGTCTTTTTCGTTTTCCAGGGGACAACGCAAATGTGCTCGATTGTTCGAAGATCGACATTAATACTTTACGTGAAAAGGAGTCGCGCGACCGCATTTTTTTAGCTCAGTGGCAAACACGCTCACAATGTCATCCGGGGACGCGGGTTCGATTCCCGCAGAAGCCTAAGTTTTTTCCATTTTTTTTTTTTTTGAATTCTTGTTTCATATTGCTTTTTAAACTTCTGGTTTGCAGGACGGTGTGCGAGTTCTGCAATCGCACTGATTCCATCTGTTTCGTGGTTTGTGCGGCTGCGGCTGCGGTGGTG
>NW_902069.1:0-927 GCF_000209065.1 Trypanosoma cruzi | reverse complement strand
ATAGTTCCGGGTTGTTTGGCGTTCAGTGTGTGAACACGCAAACAGACATTGAAAGAGAGTGTCTCTGACCACCACCATTCATAATTCGAAACAAAAATTTAGACCACAGCGTGTGGTGCAGCAGCCACTCGAAAACGATTATCCGAGTGCAGCACCCCTGTGGGCAAGAGCTCGCGAAATTCCTCCAAGCAGCGGATAGTTCCGGGTTGTTTGGCGTTCAGTGTGTGAACACGCAAACAGACATTGAAAGAGAGTGTCTCTGACCACCACCATTCATAATTCGAAACAAAAATTTAGACCACAGCGTGTGGTGCAGCAGCCACTCGAAAACGATTATCCGAGTGCAGCACCCCTGTGGGCAAGAGCTCGCGAAATTCCTCCAAGCAGCGGATAGTTCCGGGTTGTTTGGCGTTCAGTGTGTGAACACGCAAACAGACATTGAAAGAGAGTGTCTCTGACCACTACCATTCATAATTCGAAACAAAATTTAGACCACAGCGTGTGGTGCAGCAGCCGCTCGAAAACGATTATCCGAGTGCAGCACCCCTGTGGGCAAGATCTCGCGAAATTCCTCCAAGCAGCGGATAGTTCCGGGTTGTTTGGCGTCCAGTGTGTGAACACGCAAACAGACACTGAAAGAGAGTGTCTCTGACCACTACCATTCATAATTCGAAACAAAATTTAGACCACAGCGTGTGGTGCAGCAGCCACTCGAAAACGATCCGCCGAGTGCAGCACCCCTGTGGGCAGGAGCTCGCGAAATTCCTCCAAGCAGCGGATAGTTCCGGGTTGTTTGGCGTTCAGTGTGTGAACACGCAAACAGACATTGAAAGAGAGTGTCTCTGAACACCACCATTCATAATTCGAAACAAAAATTTAGACCACAGCGTGTGGTGCAGCAGCCGCTCGAAAACGATTATCCGAGTG
>NW_902068.1:0-927 GCF_000209065.1 Trypanosoma cruzi | reverse complement strand
GTTGCAGCGGCTGCCCCCGACGAGAGATACATGACGACGTGTCGAATTATCCAAGTTGCAGCGGCTGCCCCGGACGAGAGATACATGACGACGTGTCGAATTATCCAAGTTGCAGCGGCTGCCCCGAACGAGAGATACATGACAACGAATCGATGTATCCACGCTGCGGCGACGGCCCCGTACGAGAGATATATGACGACGAATCGAAGTATTCACGCTGCGGCTGCGGCCCCGTACGAGAGATATATGACGACGAATCGAGGTATCCACGCTGCGGCGGTGCACCCTAAACATGTCGCTTTCGTTTTCCAGGGGACAACGCAAATGTGCTCGATTGTTCGAAGATCGAACTTAACACCTTACGTGAAAATGGGTCGCGCGACCACATTTTTTTTAGCTCAGTGGCAAAACAAGCTCACAATTTCATCCGGGGTGCGGGTTCGAGCCCCGAAGAAGCCTAAGTTTTTTTCCTTTTTTTTTTGGAATTCTTGTTTCTTATTGCTTTTTAAACTTCTGGTTTGCAGGACGGTGTGCGAGTTCTGCAATCGCACTGATTCCATCAGTTTCGTGGTGTGTGCGGCTGCGGCTGCGGTGGTGGCCGCGTGAGAGTGAGTGAGAGAGCGCCATGCACCGCCCGCACACACACTCGTCTTTCACCCACTCTCTGTGTGTGTCCCCTTGCATGGACTCTCGCCCTCACCTCATCCCACGAAGCACACACATAATGTGCCCATTGTATATATTGCATGCACACCCATGCAGGCCCGTTGGTGCTCTCTTTTGCACGACACGCACCGCTGCCGTCCTGCCTGACTGCATGGGCGGAGCACCGTAACTGTTTCTGTTTTGTTTTTATTGCATTGAGTGGGCAACCTCTCTCTCTCTCCCTGTGTGTGTGTTTTGCTTTACGGGAGCAATGAGAGTGTG
>NW_902067.1:0-927 GCF_000209065.1 Trypanosoma cruzi | reverse complement strand
CGTTCTTGGCGTCTCTGTACAACCAACGCCGGTATATGGTTGACGACATTGTGATTGGCGACTACGGTGGCGAGTGCAAAAGGGCAGTTGCTGCGTCGCAGGGTGCCGCCTGCCGCTGCAATCATGGCGGCCGGACTGTGTACATAAAGAAGTTTGTGGAGAGTTTCCGTGCGGTTTATGCGGATTGGGGGACTTTGGTGGTTCCATTGTCGGAGTGCGAGGCGTCGGGTTTGATGTTGCGAGGCACGCTTAACGGGGTCGGCTTTATGCTTGTGGACATTCCACCGGTGTCAAAAGTTATTTCTGAATTAAGGAAGGGCTTCTATGGCGGAAGAATGGTGCACAATGCTTTTTTGATAACCAGCGATGAAGTAAGCATGCAGTTAATATCATCCACAAGGAATGGTGCCCCTGATGCGCTGAGGGAAACGATGGAGGCAAAACGTGTTGATTTTGTTGGCGGCGTGGTGACGGAGGCGATGCTGGAAATGGAGGGTGTGGCCTTCATTGACACGCTGCTTCTTGAGCCGCGGCTGAACAGGTTCCGGAGAAACGTGATGTGCCTGTCGCCGACGCTGGAGCAGCAGTTCTTTGTGCTTGCGGAGTACCTCGGGAACGCGAGCGGCGGCTCTGCGCACGCAGTGATCCGCAGCGGGGAGGCTGCAGCTATGGCGGATGTGCTGCGGCGGTCGCTGCTGACGTTTGGCGTGTCGCTGGCGTCCGCGACGCTGCTGGCTGGCGGCGACGCGCTGGTGGACCACCTGCCGGTGGAGGGCGATGTGTTTGTGGTGGGCCTTTCAGCTGGGGATGCCGGTGCGATTGCGCGGCACGTGGCGTCGCACGGCGGTGTGCGCGTGTTCGTCGTGTTCTTGGAGTTTGCGCTGCTGCACGCTGAGTTTGTTGCTGCGTTCCGTGACGGTGCGGGTG
>NW_902066.1:0-927 GCF_000209065.1 Trypanosoma cruzi | reverse complement strand
GCCCTCACGGTGGGACCGACTGTAAGCCCAAGCAGCGTCTGTTGATTGGGACGCCCGGGATCGGGAAGTCGGTGACTGCCGGCTCGTACCTCCTCTACCAGCCGCTGCACTGCGATGCCGAGAAACTCCAAGTGGTAGTCCACTGTTTTGGTGGACGAGGTGCGTGCGTGTCTGACAAGACCACCAGAGCGGTGACAAGATGCAGCGATGAGGAAATGTGCGTCTCGGAGTTGAGAAGTTTGAGGGGGCATGGGAGGAATGTGTATATTATCTACGGTGTGGCAAAGGAGGGAACGCCGCCACCGAGACATTTTGCGCCTACTTCTGGATGGGGCATGATTGCGGTGTCATTCCAAAGGTAGCCAACTATGATGAGTGGGCGAAGCAACTACAAGCCGCGCGAATCATCGTGAATTGCCCCGACGAGGTGGATGTGAAGGCGATGTGCGCCTGGATGGCGCGTGATGGGACCAAAGAGAAACAAGCGGAATGCTGGAAAGAGGTCAAAAACAAATGCATCTTTTGGGACCGATTCCACGTCACGTCTTTGATGAGGAGGCGTTTAGTGGACGCTGTGGAGCGGTGAAGTTTGCATTGCAATCGATCAACGAGGGAACTGCGAAGGAGTACTTTTCACGGGGAGGTGAGTCGCCACGGTATTCTGAGGATCCGTCCCACAAGCCTGTGAAAGTTGTTCGGGAAATATACGCAGGCGGAGTGACCCCTTTCAATGCACCGATATCTGATTGCCTCGGGGAACGGACATTGGAACGCCTCCCAAGTGTAGCAGAATAAAATGGCTTTTTGAGGCTGATGTTGGCGTCGAAGGATAATATTTTGCCAATTTTTTGGATGGCTTGCTTTGAAATCGTTCACGGAGAGTGCCTTTGCCAAGGCAATGGCGACGAAACTCACGGAGTTTGAGCC
>NW_902065.1:0-927 GCF_000209065.1 Trypanosoma cruzi | reverse complement strand
ACCAGAAGCCGGAGGGCGTGCCGCTGCGAGAGCTGCCGCTCGACGACGACAGCGACTTTGTTGCGATGGAGCAGGAGCGCAGGCAACTGCTCGAGAAGGACCCGCGCAGGAACGCGAGGGAGATCGCTGCGCTTGAGGAGAGCATGAATGCCCGCGCACAGGAGCTGGCACGCGAGAAGAAGCTTGCCGACCGCGCGTTCCTCGACCAGAAGCCGGAGGGCGTGTCGCTGCGAGAGCTGCCGCTCGACGACGACAGCGACTTTGTTGCGATGGAGCAGGAGCGCAGGCAACTGCTCGAGAAGGACCCGCGCAGGAACGCGAAGGAGATCGCTGCGCTTGAGGAGAGCATGAATGCCCGCGCACAGGAGCTGGCACGCGAGAAGAAGCTTGCTGACCGCGCGTTCCTCGACCAGAAGCCGGAGGGCGTGCCGCTGCGAGAGCTGCCGCTCGACGACGACAGCGACTTTGTTGCGATGGAGCAGGAGCGCAGGCAACTGCTCGAGAAGGACCCGCGCAGGAACGCGAGGGAGATCGCTGCGCTTGAGGAGAGCATGAATGCCCGCGCACAGGAGCTGGCACGCGAGAAGAAGCTTGCCGACCGCGCGTTCCTCGACCAGAAGCCGGAGGGCGTGTCGCTGCGAGAGCTGCCGCTCGACGACGACAGCGACTTTGTTGCGATGGAGCAGGAGCGCAGGCAACTGCTCGAGAAGGACCCGCGCAGGAACGCGAGGGAGATCGCTGCGCTTGAGGAGAGCATGAATGCCCGCGCACAGGAGCTGGCACGCGAGAAGAAGCTTGCCGACCGCGCGTTCCTCGACCAGAAGCCGGAGGGCGTGTCGCTGCGAGAGCTGCCGCTCGACGACGACAGCGACTTTGTTGCGATGGAGCAGGAGCGCAGGCAACTGGTCGAGAAGGACCCGCGCAGGA
>NW_902064.1:0-926 GCF_000209065.1 Trypanosoma cruzi | reverse complement strand
TCACGCTCCTCAGCAAGCTGCTCCAGTGTTTTCAGCGCAGACGACAACTGCGCTGCAAGCGAGTTTTCGGCGGACCGAGTCGCAACAGCAGACTCACGAAGTCCCTCCGAGCTGCCAATTCTCTGAGCAAGCTGGCTGGCTTCTTCCTCGGCCTGGCGGAGGCGGTCCTGTGTCTCACGCAGCTCCGCGCTAAGCGCCTCCACCACACGCTCAGGGGCATCCGCACTGCTCTCCAGACGGGCAACGGCTGCCGTCAGCTCCGCCACACGTTCTGCCTGTGCGCTGCGCTCGGCGGACAGCTGGTCAATCGCTGCATGCGCCGCCGCCAGTTGCTCCCGCAAGGTGAGCCCATCAGACGAATCCACGTCATGTGCGGTCTGTGCGTCCCGCAGTTCCTGCTCAAGCTCCCTCACACGTTTCTCGAGCTCAGCGGAGCCCCGAGCCAAGGTCTCACGCTCCTCAGCAAGCTGCTCCAGTGTTTTCAGCGCAGACGACAACTGCGCTGCAAGCGAGGTTTCGGCGGACCGAGTCGCAACAGCAGACTCACGAAGTCCCTCCGAGCTGCCAATTCTCTGAGCAAGCTGGCTGGCTTCTTCCTCGGCCTGGCGGAGGCGGTCCTGTGTCTCACGCAGCTCCGCGCTAAGCGCCTCCACCACACGCTCAGGGGCATCCGCACTGCTCTCCAGACGGGCAACGGCTGCCGTCAGCTCCGCCACACGTTCTGCCTGTGCGCTGCGCTCGGCGGACAGCTGGTCAATCGCTGCATGCGCCGCCGCCAGTTGCTCCCGCAAGGTGAGCCCATCAGACGAATCCACGTCATGTGCGGTCTGTGCGTCCCGCAGTTCCTGCTCAAGCTCCCTCACACGTTTCTCGAGCTCAGCGGAGCCCCGAGCCAAGGTCTCACGCTCCTCAGCAAGCTGCTCCAG
>NW_902063.1:0-926 GCF_000209065.1 Trypanosoma cruzi | reverse complement strand
TGTGCTGGCTGGTCCGTGCGCCTGCAGTTTTTTACGGACATGGCGGAGTACATGCTAACGAGCTTGCAGATCAGTATGCGACGCAGGCTATGGCAACCGGACAATACACGGAGCAAGGAATCGCACCTTTATGGCATACGGATCTGCTGACATGTTTTACTACCCAGCTCACCAACAAGTGGCGTAGTACCATTCGTCAAGACACTCATCGCTACTTGCTTTGCGGCACAAGGCCATCAGATCTCAGCGGTAAGGACCTGATCACTCAGGAAGTTCTACACCGTCAGGAACTGGTTCACCTCGCAAGGGCAAGGTGCGGGGGATCTGAGCTCTGGGGCCGACTATACTGGGCCGTGAGAGATTGCACGAACCAATGCCGTTTCTGCAACGTCTCACCGGAACAGTCTGCATATATGCGCTCTAACAACGATCCGACTGCACCGGGGACGGACACTGTTCCCCCGTCGGCGAGGGAGGAAGACGTCTCTCCAGTAAGCAGACGGACCCTCACACGCCGTCGGAAGGAGAAATGTCCGCACTGTGATTCTACATTGACGGGATTCTCGGGTCTCGTCAGTCACTGTCGGTCATTTCATCCGGAACATCCTCCACCGCTTCCCGAGCTCAAATGTGATTTCTGTGACATGGTTTTCCCCACACGGAGAAGCACCGCACCGCACAGAATTCGCTGCGCACAAAACCCAGAAACCACACGGCATCGAAACAGCAGTGCCAGGCGGCGATCTCTGCTGCCGCAGGATCAGCAAGCTTCCACAAGCACGCCAATCGGCCCGCAGGAAACCTTGCACCATCTGCTTCTAGAATGTCCAGGCACCTTGGCTGTGCGTCGACGGCTGGGCATTGAACAGGACCTTCGCCTCGGAAAGTTCTCTCAATGGCAGTTGCTTCATAGCAGGAAACTCATT
>NW_902062.1:0-926 GCF_000209065.1 Trypanosoma cruzi | reverse complement strand
TTGGGTGCCCGCCGGTGCTTTTCTCGCTGCTGCCGTGGCAGCGCTGCTCTGGGGATGAGAGCCCTCTTTGTGTGTCTGTCTGTGTGTGTATGTTGGGGAGCAAATTGTAGCAGGGTGGCACTTGGTGTCAAGAGGAATCTCCCGCATGCGGGCGTGCACACGGCAAACACCGCAGCCCATGCGCATCCACACAGCTCACACTCTGGGTCTTGCATATGGGTATTTAGTGGGTTATTATTATTTGTCTCGATCGTTCGTTTTTTTTTTTGTTTCACTCTTTGGTTTGTCTTTTTGTTTATGTTTTTTGGTATATATTTTATTTTATTTTTTGGCTGTTATTGTTCTTATGTGAATACGAATTGTTTCTTTGGGCGTGCTGTTGGCGGAGGGATCCTTACAGCAGCCACCCTGTGGGGTACAAAGGCGCTTGTGCACCGGTACCCTTGGCGGTTTTGAGCAGTGTTGCTTCTTTTCCCTGTGTGTGCTTGCGTCTTGTTGTGTTGTGCTCGCTCTGTGACGGGATCCTGTGTGTGCCGACACCTCACTCCTCCCCGCTTCTCCTGTTTACTTGCACTCTCTGGGCTGCGGAAGAAAACGCAGGCAAGATCAGCAAAAGCAACCATTGCAATAATTCGCAAGGATACCATGTCCGCCACCCGTCTCAACCGCTTCGCCGTGGCCCTCGTTGTGTGCGCCCTGCTGTGCCTCCAGCTGGTTGCGGCCGCACAGGAGAATGAGACGAATGAATCGGGGTCCATTGACGCTGCCGGCGCCGTCGCGCAGCCTTGGGTGGCCGCCGGTGCTTTTCTCGCTGCTGCCGTGGCAGCGCTGCTCTGGGGATGAGAGCCCTCTTTGTGTGTCTGTCTGTGTGTGTATGTTGGGGAGCAAATTGTAGCAGGGTGGCACTTGGTGTCAAGAGGAATCAC
>NW_902061.1:0-926 GCF_000209065.1 Trypanosoma cruzi | reverse complement strand
GTGCTGCACTCGGCTGATCGTTTTCGAGCGGCCGCTGCATCACACGTTGTGGTCCAAATTTTTGTTTCCGATTGTGAATGGTGGGAGTCAGAGACACTCTCTGTCAATATCTGTTTGCGTGTTCACACACTGGACACCAAACAACCCTGAACTATCCGCTGTTTGGAGGAATTTCGCGAGCTCTTGCCCACACGGGTGCTGCACTCGGCTGATCGTTTTCGAGCGGCCGCTGCATCACACGTTGTGGTCCAAATTTTTGTTTCCGATTGTGAATGGTGGGAGTCAGAGACACTCTCTGTCACTATCTGTTTGCGTGTTCACACACTGGACACCAAACAACCCTGAACTATCCGCTGCTTGGAGGAATTTCGCAAGCTCTTGCCCACACGGGTGCTGCACTCGGCTGATCGCTTTCGAGCGGCCGCTGCATCACACGTTGTGGTCCAAATTTTTGTTTCCGATTGTGAATGGTGGGGGTCAGAGGCACTCTCTGTCAATATCTGTTTGCGTGTTCACACACTGGACACCAAACAACCCTGAACTATCCGCTGCTTGGAGGAATTTCGCGAGCTCTTGCCCACACGGGTGCTGCACTCGGCTGATCGTTTTCGAGCGGCCGCTGCATCACACGTTGTGGTCCAAATTTTTGTTTCCGATTGTGAATGGTGGGAGTCAGAGACACTCTCTGTCAATATCTGTTTGCGTGTTCACACACTGGACACCAAACAACCCTGAACTATCCGCTGCTTGGAGGAATTTCGCGAGCTCTTGCCCACACGGGTGCTGCACTCGGCTGATCGTTTTCGAGCGGCCGCTGCATCACACGTTGTGGTCCAAATTTTTGTTTCCGATTGTGAATGGTGGGAGTCAGAGACACTCTCTGTCAATATACTGTTTGCGTGTTCACACGCTGGACACCAAACAAC
>NW_902060.1:0-926 GCF_000209065.1 Trypanosoma cruzi | reverse complement strand
CCCACCATTCACAATCGGAAACAAAAATTTGGACCACAACGTGTGATGCAGCAGCCGCTCGAAAACGATCAGCCGAGTGCAGCACCCTCGTGGGCAAGAGCTCGCGAAATTCCTCCAAGCAGCGGATAATTCAGGGTTGTTTGGTGTCCAGTGTGTGAACACGCAAACAGATATTGACAGAGAGTGTCTCTGACTCCCACCATTCACAATCGGAAACAGAAATTTAGACCACAACGTGTGATGCAGCGACCGCTCGAAAACGATCAGCCGAGTGCAGCACCCGTGTGGGCAAGAGCTCGCGAAATTCCTCCAAGCAGCGGATAATTCAGGGTTGTTTGGTGTCCAGTGTACGAACACGCAAACAGATATTGACAGAGAGTGTCTCTGACTCCCACCATTCACAATCGGAAAGAGAAATTTGGACCACAACGTGTGATGCAGCGACCGCTCGAAAACGATCAGCCGAGTGCAGCACCCGTGTGGGCAAGAGCTCGCGAAATTCCTCCAAGCAGCGGATAGTTCAGGGTTGTTTGGTGTCCAGTGTGTGAACACGCAAACAGATATTGACAGAGAGTGCCTCTGACTCCCACCATTCACAATCAGAAACAAAAATTTGGACCACAACGTGTGATGCAGCGGCCGCTCGAAAACGATCAGCCGAGTGCAGCACCCGTGTGGGCAAGAGCTCGCGAAATTCCTCCAAGCAGCGGATAATTCGGGTTTGTTTGGTGTCCAGTGTGTGAACACGCAAACAGATATTGACAGAGAGTGCCTCTGACTCCCACCATTCACAATCAGAAACAAAAATTTGGACCACAACGTGTGATGCAGCGGCCGCTCGAAAACGATCAGCCGAGTGCAGCACCCGTGTGGGCAAGAGCTCGCAAAATTCCTCCAAGCAGCGGATAGTTCAGGGTTGTTTGGTG
>NW_902059.1:0-926 GCF_000209065.1 Trypanosoma cruzi | reverse complement strand
TTTTGTCTATTCCAGCTTGATTTTAGGAGGCTTGATGTGCCTGCTGGGTGATCGCCGGCTTTTTTATTGGTGATTGCGTATTTTTGGCTTACCGGTGTGCCGCTCAGTGCCATTTTGTTTTACTTCTTTTCTGCTTATTGGGGCGTGTTGTTATTCGTCACGCGTCAGCACACACCGAGCAACATGTCAAAAAAACAAAACGCAGGCTTCTTCGCCCCTCGCGAGGGCCTCCGCAGCCACAATCCTGTGCGTGCGTGCATTCTCAGCGTTTTAAACACGGCATGTGTGTGCATGTGCTTGTGTGTTTGGCAGCGCCTATAATTGCAGAGCAGCTGTGCGCCACAAGAGAGTCAGAAGAAAGCAACGGCAGAGAGAGGCAGATAGCACACACGCACAAATTACTCATATCATCACACACAGACACACACACGCAGCCCGCGGAATGGGTGCTCTCAACCACAAAACAATGAAAAACAAAACATAAAGCCGAAGCGTGGGACGACCAGCGCACACACTCTCATTGCTCCCGTAAAGCAAAACACACACACAGGGAGAGAGAGAGAGGTTGCCCACTCAATGCAATAAAAACAAAACAGAAACAGTTACGGTGCTCCGCCCATGCAGTCAGGCAGGACGGCAGCGGTGCGTGTCGTGCAAAAGAGAGCACCAACGGGCCTGCATGGGTGTGCATGCAATATATACAATGGGCACATTATGTGTGTGCTTCGTGGGATGAGGTGAGGGCGAGAGTCCATGCAAGGGGACACACACAGAGAGTGGGTGAAAGACGAGTGTGTGTGCGGGCGGTGCATGGCGCTCTCTCACTCACTCTCACGCGGCCACCACCGCAGCCGCAGCCGCACACACCACGAAACTGATGGAATCAGTGCGATTGCAGAACTCGCACACCGTCCTGCAAACCAGAA
>NW_902058.1:0-926 GCF_000209065.1 Trypanosoma cruzi | reverse complement strand
CGAGGGGAAAAAAACCTGCATTTTTTTTTTTTTGACATGTTGCTCGGTGTGTGCTGACGCGTGACGAATAACAACACGCCCCAATAAGCAGAAAAGAAGTAAAACAAAATGGCGCTGAGCGGCACACCGGTAAGCCAAAAATACGCAATCACCAATAAAAAAGCCGGCGATCACCCAGCAGGCACATCAAGCGTCCTCAAAACCAACCTGGAACAGACAAAAAAAAAGAGGCAATCATAGAAAACAAAGATCCCCGCCCCCAAACAGGAAAAACATTAAAGAAAACGCGATTCTTTTTTTTGTCCTTACTGCCGGGGTTGGCCGCCGCAAGAAATAAAAAATGGTAGGGCGGTGGCCCCGGACGCTAGATACAGGACGACGTGTCGAATTATCCAAGTTGCAGCGGCTGCCCCGGACGTTAGATACGGGACGACGTGTCGAATTATCCAAGTTGCAGCGGCTGCCCCGGACGTTAGATACAGCACGACGTGTCGAATTATCCAAGCTGCAGCGGTGGCCTCGGGCGTTAGATATATGACGACTTACAGTAGTAACCACGCTGCGGCTGCGCATCCTAAACACGTCTTTTTCGTTTTCCAGGGGACAACGCAAATGTGCTCGATTGTTCGAAGATCGACATTAATACTTTACGTGAAAAGGAGTCGCGCGACCGCATTTTTTTAGCTCAGTCGCAAACACGCTCACAATGTCATCCGGGGACGCGGGTTCGATTCCCGCAGAAGCCTAAGTTTTTTCCATTTTTTTTTTTTTGAATTCTTGTTTCATATTGCTTTTTAAACTTCTGGTTTGCAGGACGGTGTGCGAGTTCTGCAATCGCACTGATTCCATCTGTTTCGTGGTTTGTGCGGCTGCGGCTGCGGTGGTGGCCGCGTGAGAGTGAGTGTGAGAGAGCCATGCACCGCCCG
>NW_902057.1:0-926 GCF_000209065.1 Trypanosoma cruzi | reverse complement strand
TTCTGAGCCTGCCATCGCAGCGGAGAGCGCAGGGAATGACCGTCCATATGACAATGCCCAGTTTCACCAGGGCGAAACGGCCCAGCAAGCCACGCCGAATGAAGAGAATAAATCGATGCAACGGGGCTCAGACCTGCAGCCACAAGACCCACAGCCAGCGGAATTAACGGAGGTTACCGATGTTGAAATGTCCTCTGGAAGTTATGATGAAGAAATGCCAGAGGAGGAGGGAGAAGCGGATGGCAGGAGTGGCGGATCAACGTCTTCAGTGGGTGCATCATCGGATATGGATACGGCCACCGAAACAGTTGACAGTGAGCGCCAATTGCAACAAAGCACTGAGCTTTCCACTGAAAATGAAGGCCTGCGGTCCACTGGAACCGGAACCACTGGCGCGGAGCGAAGCCTCGGCCTCGAGGCGGGGGACAGAAATTCCGAGAGAACAATGGGCTCAGACAGCAGCCTCACTCCTTCAGGGATTGACGCCGAACCGACATTCGCGGAGAACACCGACGACGTCTCTCGGACTGACGGAGCCCAATTTTCTTTTGAAGACGGCAAGGAGGTGCCACAGACGGTCGACACCAAACCGGAGAATACAAACACCACGCCTGGAGGCGAAGGGATCCCCTCAACAAAAGGCGCGGCACGACACTCGGACAACGACACCTTCACCGGGGAAATTGCGGAGTTGCTGTCCATGGGTCTGAGCCGTGACAGCACCGTGCATGTGTGTGTATTTCGGGTGTTGTTGCTGCTTCTTCTGCCGGGGCTGTGGGGCATTGTGGCTCTTTGAGGAGTGATTGGGTGCCGCGTGGGACACTTGCGCCCTCCCCTTCACCAACACACAAACACACCGCTAGGAATAAATTTTGCTACGCAGAGAACAATTTCTTTTCATTTTTTGAATTGTTTTCTTATCTTGC
>NW_902056.1:0-926 GCF_000209065.1 Trypanosoma cruzi | reverse complement strand
GAGACACTCTCTTTCAATGTCTGTTTGCGTGTTCACACACTGGACGCCAAACAACCCTGAACTATCCGCTGCTTGGAGGAATGTCGCGAGATCTTGCCCACAAGGGTGCTGCAGTCGGATAATCGTTTTCGAGCGGCTGCTGCACCACACGCTGTGGTCTAAATTTTTGTTTCGAATTATGAATGGTGGTGGTCAGAGACACTCTCTTTCAATGTCTGTTTGCGTGTTCACACACTGGACGCCAAACAACCCTGAACTATCCGCTGCTTGGAGGAATGTCGCGAGATCTTGCCCACAGGGGTGCTGCACTCGGCGGATCGTTTTCGAGCGGCTGCTGCACCACACGCTGTGGTCTAAATTTTTGTTTCGAATTATGAATGGTGGTGGTCAGAGGCACTCTCTTTCAATGTCTGTTTGCGTGTTCACACACTGGACGCCAAACAACCCTGAACTATCCGCTGCTTGGAGGAATGTCGCGAGATCTTGCCCACAAGGGTGCTGCAGTCGGATAATCGTTTTCGAGCGGCTGCTGCCCCACACGCTGTGGTCTAAATTTTTGTTTCGAATTATGAATGGTGGTGGTCAGAGGCACTCTCTTTCAATGTCTGTTTGCGTGTTCACACACTGGACGCCAAACAACCCTGAACTATCCGCTGCTTGGAGGAATGTCGCGAGATCTTGCCCACAAGGGTGCTGCACTCGCCGGATCGT
Organism: Trypanosoma cruzi; assembly: GCF_000209065.1. NCBI lineage: Eukaryota > Euglenozoa > Kinetoplastea > Trypanosomatida > Trypanosomatidae > Trypanosoma > Trypanosoma cruzi. The sequence goes on along the minus strand of NW_902056.1, from coordinate 215 downwards.
TTTCGAGCGGCTGCTGCACCACACGCTGTGGTCTAAATTTTTGTTTCGAATTATGAATGGTGGTGGTCAGAGGCACTCTCTTTCAATGTCTGTTTGCGTGTTCACACACTGGACGCCAAACAACCCTGAACTATCCGCTGCTTGGAGGAATGTCGCGAGATCTTGCCCACAAGGGTGCTGCAGTCGGATAATCGTTTTCGAGCGGCTGCTGCACC
>NW_902055.1:0-926 GCF_000209065.1 Trypanosoma cruzi | reverse complement strand
TGAACCGGAGAGAACATGAAACGTCTGTGTCGATATTCCCCGGTATCTCTCTCTTAGCCAATATTTATAACCGCCTACTGGAGCATCAAAGGGATGGCATTAAATGGCTGCTGCGGCTGCATACACAACGGATGGGTGGTATTCTTGGTGATGAAATGGGACTTGGCAAGACGATACAAGTGGCATCTATGCTAAATGCCCTGCATCATTCACAGCAATTGCGCGACCCTTGCTTGATTGTATCGCCCTTGACAGTTTTGCGGCAGTGGGTGGCGGAAATGCACCGATGGGCTCCATACATACGGACGTGTGTCATGCATGAAAGCAGTGCCACAAATATGAGTCGTGAGAAACTCATTCAATCCATTCGGTCAACTCCGGCAGTCCTCCTTACAACATACGCGGCTGTGCGGCAACACTGCCATCTCCTACATACGGCACGGTTTCAGTATGTTATTCTTGATGAGGGGCATAAAATTAGTAACCCGGAGGCCACTGTGACACTTGCAGCAAAGTCCTTTCCAACACCGCATCGTCTTATTCTCTCAGGGACTCCGATCCAAAACACATTGAAGGAGCTTTGGTGTCTGTTTGATTTTGTCAGGCCTGGGCTGCTTGGGACCATGACAAAATTTGTGGAGGAGTTTGAGGAACCGATTAATGCAAGTAAAGACGTTCGAGCATCCCCTCTTGCGTTGGCCACAGCTGTGGAATGTGCTCAGGCTTTGCGGGAGCGCATCGCACCCTACCTGCTACGTCGGTTGAAGCGACAGGTCATGAGTGACACGTTGCCGCAGAAGTACGAGCGTGTCATACGCTGCCCATTAAGTGACGATCAGTTGGAGGCATATGTGGAGTTATTAACATCATCGAGAGTGCAGCGGCTTCTTAGCAGCACACTGACGAGTTCACAGCTGATGGGTGGG
>NW_902054.1:0-926 GCF_000209065.1 Trypanosoma cruzi | reverse complement strand
ATCCCTGTCCGCGGGGGCAGTTACTGCTGCCGAGTCACTGAGCAGCGCGGAACCGACAGTCACGTCAAGCGGCCTCGCCTCCGTCGTCAACTCGTCCGTTGCCATGAGCGCAGTCGCATCCCTGTCCGCGGGGGCAGTTACTGCCGCCGAGTCACTGAGCAGCGCGGAACCGACAGTCACGTCAAGCGGCCTCGCCTCCGTCGTCAACTCGTCCGTTGCCATGAGCGCAGTCGCATCCCTGTCCGCGGGGGCAGTTACTGCTGCCGAGTCACTGAGCAGCGCGGAACCGACAGTCACGTCAAGCGGCCTCGCCTCCGTCGTCAACTCGTCCGTTGCCATGAGCGCAGTCGCATCCCTGTCCGCGGGGGCAGTTACTGCTGCCGAGTCACTGAGCAGCGCGGAACCGACAGTCACGTCAAGCGGCCTCGCCTCCGTCGTCAACTCGTCCGTTGCCATGAGCGCAGTCGCATCCCTGTCCGCGGGGACAGTTACTGCTGCCGAGTCACTGAGCAGCGCGGAACCGACAGTCACGTCAAGCGGCCTCGCCTCCGTCGTCAACTCGTCCGTTGCCATGAGCGCAGTCGCATCCCTGTCCGCGGGGGCAGTTACTGCCGCCGAGTCACTGAGCAGCGCAGAACCGACAGTCACGTCAAGCGGCCTCGCCTCCGTCGTCAACTCGTCCGTTGCCATGAGCGCAGCCGCATCCCTGTCCGCGGGGGCAGTTACTGCTGCCGAGTCACTGAGCAGCGCGGAACCGACAGTCACGTCAAGCGGCCTCGCCTCCGTCGTCAACTCGTCCGTTGCCATGAGCGCAGTCGCATCCCTGTCCGCGGGGGCAGTTACTGCCGCCGAGTCACTGAGCAGCGCAGAACCGACAGTCACGTCAAGCGGCCTCGCCTCCGTCGTCAACTCGTCCGTTGCCATGA
>NW_902053.1:0-926 GCF_000209065.1 Trypanosoma cruzi | reverse complement strand
GGGGCACACCCCGCACAGCACGCCGCTCATGCGACGGGTCCCCCCTTCTTCGCACAAAGAGAGAGCCGAATCGCCGCGTCGTCACCGCTGGCGTGGGGAGGGGCGACAGGGCGCAAACATCAATAAACCGTAGCATGGGAACAGTAACGCGTACGGAGAGGGCCTCAAAAGCACGACGGAGAGAGCGCCGAGTAAGGCACACAGGGCAAAAAGGGAGACAGCGGGTGTTTTCTATTCACCTAACCTGCCACCACACATCACCGTGCACGCACCTCCTCGTGCTCAAAGCAAGAGAAGAATGTTCATTTCCTAAAATTAATGATATTTTCAACAATGGAGCGTGTGGGACGTCCAAAGACGTCGTACAAACAGTGCGCGGAACAAGGGTCCCGGACTGTGCAGGTGGACTACGCCTGCTCTACATCCCCCCGCTCTCGTTGTTGCTGCTGCTGCTGTTTTTGTTCCTGCTGGCCGGACCCCTCCGCCTTCAGGTTCTCGTGGATGCGCTTCAGCGTCCAGTCAAACACGTAGTCCACGTGGTACCCCTCCCTAATGAAGAGCTCTCGGAAGAGCCGTTTCAGGTAGCTGTAGTCCGGCTTGTCCTCGAAGCGCAGGCCTCGGGTGTAGTTGAGGTACGCGGCAAACTCCGCGGGAAAGCCCTTGCACAGCGTCTCCACGGGCGTTGTCTGCTTGCGCTCGGATATGCGAGAGTACTTTTCCTGCTTCGTGTGCGCTTTCAGGCCCTGCCACGGCAGTGAGCCACGCAAGAAATACATCAGGATGTAGCCGATGCCCTCCAGGTCGTCGCGACGGCTCTGCTCAATGCCAAGATGCGTGTTGATCGAGCAGTACCGTGCCGTTCCCGTCAGGCTTTTCCCCTCCTTGTACGGGATGTGCTGGTGCGTGCGGGGGTCGCGGTACTTCTT
>NW_902052.1:0-926 GCF_000209065.1 Trypanosoma cruzi | reverse complement strand
CGCGCTGCTTGTGCTGCGGGGGTCGGCGTCGTTTGTGTCCGGGTCTTGGCTGTCGGTGCGCGGCAACAGCATCCGCGGCAGGCTTCTGTCTGTGCCGTCGTACCCGCGCAGTGCGGAGCTTGTGCAGAGCACGCTGACGCTCCACGGGAACGCTGGCAGTGGGCCCGTCGTGATGGACGGCACCGTAGCTCTTGGAGGCGCCGGCCGAAAGTTCGTCGTGGGGTGCCTGACGCTCAACGGGCAGGCGCTGCGGCCGATGGACTACAGGTCCGCCGGCATCATCGGGGAATTTCGCCCCGTGGCGTGTGGCGTGTGCGACGCCGACGTGCACTGCTTTGGTGCTGCGACGAGGACGATGTCGGGATCGTGCGGCTGCCGCTGTGCTGAATGCGGGTACGGGCGCGACTGCCTGCCGGTGTACCTGCCGCACGTGGACGGGTGCAACCGCACGTCTGGCATGCCGCCGCTGAGCCACACAGCGACGCTGACGGAGACGCGCAGCCTGACTTCAACATGGACGCCGAGCCAGAGCACCGAGCGCTACAGTCCGCTGCGGTACGGGCCGACGGAGACACTGCAGGTGACGGAGACGGTGGCGTTGCTGCCCACGCGGACCCCGACGGCGTCGGTGAGCAGCACGCTGTGGTGGAGCGAGGTGGCGTGCCCGACGCTTGCCGTGACGACGACGGCGGCTGGTGGGTGCCTGACGCAGAACGACATCCGCGGCGGTGGGAGCGCCGTCCCGACGCGGCTGATGGTGGCGCTGCCGCCGCCGTTTCGATGGGCACGCGACCCGCAGCCCAGCACGCACCTGAGCTTTGTGCCGGTGTCGACGGTGCAGCCGAGCGGCTTCGGTGGTCCGTGGGGAGCGATGCTGAGCAACGGGACGTGGGTGCGCAACGCGACGAATCCGTCCACCGTCCTGA
>NW_902051.1:0-926 GCF_000209065.1 Trypanosoma cruzi | reverse complement strand
TGTTCAGCCATTGCAGTGCCTCCTCCACGGCACTCGTAATCGTGTTCTTGTCGGCCTCCTCAATCTTGCCAGCGACGTTCGGCTCGTTTACGGTGTTCTTCATCGAAAATGCGTAGTTCTCAAGACCGTTCTTTGCGTCAATGCGCTCGCGCTGTTCCTTGTCCTGCGCCTCGTACTTGGCAGCCTCGGACACCATGCGCTCAATGTCCGCCTTGCTCAGGCGGCCCTTGTCGTTCGTGATGACAATCTGGTTGCGCTTGCCGGTGCCCTTCTCCTCCGCGGACACGTTCAGGATGCCGTTGGCGTCGAGGTCAAAGGTCACCTCAATCTGGGGCACACCGCGCGGCGCCGGCGGGATGCCGGACAGGTCGAATGTGCCGAGCAGGTGGCAGTCCTTCGTCATCGCACGCTCCCCCTCAAAGACCTGGATGTGCACGCCCGGCTGGTTGTCCGCGTACGTCGAGAAGATCTGGCTTTTCTTGGTCGGAATCGTCGTGTTGCGCTTGATCAGCGACGTCATGACGCCACCCGCCGTCTCGATGCCAAGCGTCAGCGGGGTCACGTCGAGCAGCAGCAGGCCCTCCGTCTGCTTGCTCTTGCCGCCCGTCAGGATGAAGGCCTGCACGGCGGCACCGTACGCCACAGCCTCATCAGGGTTGATGCTCTTGTTCAGTTCCTTGCCACCGAAAAAGTCAGACACCAGCTGCATCACCTTTGGAATGCGGGTGGAGCCGCCGACGAGCACCACGTCGTGCACGGCACGCTTGTCCATCTTGGCGTCCTGGAGCACACGCTCCACCGGCTGCAGCGTCCCTCGGAAGAGGTCGCCGCAGAGCTCCTCGAAGCGGGCGCGAGTGATGGTTGCCTGGAAGTCCACGTGTCGAACAGCGCGTCGATCTCAATCGTCGCCTGTGCCGCGGACGACA
>NW_902050.1:0-926 GCF_000209065.1 Trypanosoma cruzi | reverse complement strand
AACGTGTGATGCAGCAGCCGCTCGAAAACGATCAGCCGAGTGCAGCACCCGTGTAGGCAAGAGCTCGCGAAATTCCTCCAAGCAGCGGATAATTCAGGGTTGTTTGGTGTCCAGTGTGTGAACACGCAAACAGATATTGACAGAGAGTGTCTCTGACTCCCACCATTCACAATCGGAAACAAAAATTTGGACCACAACGTGTGATGCAGCAGCCGCTCGAAAACGATCAGCCGAGTGCAGCACCCTCGTGGGCAAGAGCTCGCGAAATTCCTCCAAGCAGCGGATAATTCAGGGTTGTTTGGTGTCCAGTGTGTGAACACGCAAACAGATATTGAAAGAGAGTGTCTCTGACTCCCACCATTCACAATTGGAAACAAGAATTCAGACCACAACGTGTGATGCAGCAGCCGCTCGAAAACGATCAGCCGAGTGCAGCACCCGTGTAGGCAAGAGCTCGCGAAATTCCTCCAAGCAGCGGATAATTCAGGGTTGTTTGGTGTCCAGTGTGTGAACACGCAAACAGATATTGAAAGAGAGTGTCTCTGACTCCCACCATTCACAATTGGAAACAAAAATTTAGACCACAACGTGCGATGCAGCGGCCGCTCGAAAACGATCAGCCGAGTGCAGCACCCGTGTAGGCAAGAGCTCGCGAAATTCCTCCAAGCAGCGGATAATTCAGGGTTGTTTGGTGTCCAGTGTGTGAACACGCAAACAGATATTGACAGAGACTGCCTCTGACTCCCACCATTCACAATCGGAAACAAAAATTTGGACCACAACGTGTGATGCAGCAGCCGCTCGAAAACGATCAGCCGAGTGCAGCACCCTCGTGGGCAAGAGCTCGCGAAATTCCTCCAAGCAGCGGATAATTCAGGGTTGTTTGGTGTCCCAGTGTGTGAACACGCAAACAGATATGAAAGAGA
>NW_902049.1:0-926 GCF_000209065.1 Trypanosoma cruzi | reverse complement strand
GGAGCACTAGGTGTCTTTATTTGTCTTCCCTGTCCTGTGCTAGAGAAGATGAGTTTGGACTGTTTTTATACTTTTTTCTCCTGTGACCTCTCTTCACCAAGTATGCGTGTCGCTGCGTAGATGGGTGCTGGTATTTTTGAGTGCATGTGAGAAGAATGTTATCGAGAGGGCTGGCTGCCCAATTTAATATATTTCCTGGTAAACCGTGGGAGGTATTTCCGTGTGGTCCTTTTCCTATCTTATGGTCCTTTGAAAGGCCCCGAAGGAAGGAACCGATAACGGCAAGACGAATTTTATTTTTGTTTTTATTTTGATTTTTGCCATCCACCCTCTTTGATTCCGACCTTGCGGCGGGGTCTTGTGGCTGGAGGGCCCAAATTCTCCCAACTCGTAAGCAATAAATATCCCCAATCCGAACACACCGCACCGTGGCACGAGGATGGCTATCCGAACATATAGATGCGGTTGGGACAAACATTGAGGATGTGGCGAGGCCGCTGCCTCTCCATGGCCCTCTTCTTTCCCGTCCTGTTTTATTTATACGTATCAGTTCAGGATCCGGCCCGCAGCCCAGGCGAACATTTTTCCATGCTTCGGCTTTATTTGGAGGCTGTGTCTGTTTTTTGTTGTTGTCTGTGCGTGCGCTGCGGTAATTTGTGGTGCTGCCCCTCCTTCTCTCTTGTGGCTGCAGCGTCTTTTTCTCCCTCTGTTCCTCTTTCCTTCTGCTTCTCCTCCCGCAGACAAGGCCTGTGCTACCACCACCACCACCACTAATACCACTGCTGCTGCCCGCACCTCAGGAACAGACAAATTGTACCGAAGCCATGCGCCAGCCACGCCACACCGCGCCGCTGCTGCCACTGCTGCTGCCGTGGCTCATGATGGTGGTGTGTTGCGCCCGGTGTTTGCGTTGCCGCCGATCGTGC
>NW_902048.1:0-926 GCF_000209065.1 Trypanosoma cruzi | reverse complement strand
GAAGTTTAAAAAGCAATATGAAACAAGAATCCAAAAAAAAAAAATGGAAAAAACTTAGGCTTCTGCGGGAATCGAACCCGCGTCCCCGGATGACATTGTGAGCGTGTTTGCCACTGAGCTAAAAAAATGCGGTCGCGCGACTCCTTTTCACGTAAAGTATTAATGTCGATCTTCGAACAATCGAGCACATTTGCGTTGTCCCCTGGAAAACGAAAAAGACGTGTTTAGGATGCGCAGCCGCAGCGTGGTTACTACTGTAAGTCGTCATATATCTAACGCCCGAGGCCACCGCTGCAGCTTGGATAATTCGACACGTCGTGCTGTATCTAACGTCCGGGGCAGCCGCTGCAACTTGGATAATTCGACACGTCGTCCCGTATCTAACGTCCGGGGCAGCCGCTGCAACTTGGATAATTCGACACGTCGTCCCGTATCTAACGTCCGGGGCCACCGCCCTACCATTTTTTATTTCTTGCGGCGGCCAACCCCGGCAGTAAGGACAAAAAAAAGAATCGCGTTTTCTTTAATGTTTTTCCTGTTTGGGGGCGGGGATCTTTGTTTTCTATGATTGCCTCTTTTTTTTTGTCTGTTCCAGGTTGGTTTTGAGGACGCTTGATGTGCCTGCTGGGTGATCGCCGGCTTTTTTATTGGTGATTGCGTATTTTTGGCTTACCGGTGTGCCGCTCAGCGCCATTTTGTTTTACTTCTTTTCTGCTTATTGGGGCGTGTTGTTATTCGTCACGCGTCAGCACACACCGAGCAACATGTCAAAAAAAAAAAATGCAGGTTTTTTCCCCCTCGCGAGGGCCTCGGCAGCCACAATCCTGTGCGTGCGTGCATTCTCAGCGTTTTAAGCACGGCATGTGTGTGCATGTGTGTGTGTGTTTGTCAGCGCCTATACTTGCAGAGCAGCTGTGCGCCACAAG
>NW_902047.1:0-926 GCF_000209065.1 Trypanosoma cruzi | reverse complement strand
CCAACCCCCAGTATCCTTGAATGGGAGGATGGAAAAATCATCATGATCACCTCATGTGAGTACGGTCGCCGAAGGGTGTACGAGTCGACTGACAAGGGGAACACGTGGACGGAGGCTGTGGGGACGCTCTCGCGCGTGTGGAGCAACCCATTGGCACGTTCTGGGCTCCACATTCAGGGTGGATTCATCACTGCAACCATTGATGGAAAGAAGGTGATCCTCCTCACCCAGCTGGAATATTTCGGGGACAAAGAAAGGAGCGAGATTCACCTGTGGCTAACGGACACGAACCGCATTTACCACGTTGGCCTGTTACCCACTGGGTATGGCGCGACCTCCAGCTCTCTGTTGTACGCGAATGATAAGCTGTATTGTTTGTACGAGGCCGGTGTTGGAAGCAGCTCCGGAGCCTTCTTCCTGGATCTGGCTTCCGAGCTGCACTGGATAAGGCATGCGCTGGATACTTGGGCCGCGAAGGACAATGCCTTGAGACAATGCGGCTCAATTGCCTCAGGCGCCGCGCTGTCAAGAGGGAACTGTTCTGTTCCTATCCCCACGGCTGGGCTTGTGGGCCATTTGGCCGATAGGCTCCGTGGGGACAAGTGGGAGGACGAGTACCTTGGGGTGAATGCCGTTGTGAGGGGTGCGGCGAAAAAGGCTCCCAGTGGGCTGACGTTCGAAGGGCAAGGCGCGGGGGCCGAGTGGCCCGTGGACAAGCAGTGGCCGACCAGACCGTTCCACTTTGCAAACTATGGGTTTACTCTTGCGGCAACGGTGTCGATTCACGAGGTGCCGAAGGGCATCACTCCCCTGATGGGCCTGAAGAAAATGGGGAAGACAACACTCCTGGGACTGTCGTACGATAATAATATGGAGTGGAGGGTGGAGCATGAGTTGTTCCCGAAGCATTTTACCGCATGGGAGCT
>NW_902046.1:0-926 GCF_000209065.1 Trypanosoma cruzi | reverse complement strand
GCTCGTAGAGAGCCGAGTGCCTTGCCATTAAAAATGGCTTTAGACATCTCATAACTCCCCGCCTGGAAACATCCCAATCGCCCACACGAATGCTGGTGGCAACGGAGTCCCTGTCGGCAATTGAGGCACTCCGCGTTGCCCCAATGGTCATGCGAGACTGCGTTACTGAAGGAATTTGGATTATGCCACTTTTCTTGGTGAAGCGAGGCCACTCTGTAGAATGCGTGTTCTCTCCGTCGCACTGCGGTGTGCCACGCAATGAGGCCGCTGAGAAAGAAGCCGCGGTTGCAAGTTTCCTCCCCGCAATGGGGTGTCCCAATCTGGCACGTGGGCTTCCTTGCCGCCGTCAAGAGGTTATGCCGGAAGGAAGTCCAGGAGGAAGAGGAAGGCGCACACAACACCACTACCGGCGATCGTCGGTATAGCGAAAACTCCATTGCTTGTGTCCGGCCAAATGTTGTGCCACGACCCGCAGCTCCGCGCACAACTGCGATGCGACTCCTGCCCACTCTTCGGTAGAATGGCGCACGCCCTGCAGATTACAGGCGGCCCTTTATGTCGGTAGCGCCTTCCCTCCCTCACCGAGGAGATCGGCCCGCTCCTGCCTCCGGAACCTCCACCTCGCGTGAGAACCGCAAATCTTTGTTGACCAACGAGCGCCGGATTGACGTTCTCCTGCCCAGTCTGCGGCAGCGTCTTCTCGTCCGTCCACAATATGAGGGCGTTTTCGGCCTTGTGTTCCGATGGTCGAAGAACGCCTTGCATGCGGACGCCGCAATGGCGCCACCGTCCTCCTAACAGGCGCCTCGCGCTCGGGTCTCCACCGAAAGTGCCAATCATGCCAGCAGACCGAACATGCAGGAAGCACAACCGCGGGAACTCAATATGGAACAGGCTCTCCCACCACCGCCGCATCACAGACGGCA
>NW_902045.1:0-926 GCF_000209065.1 Trypanosoma cruzi | reverse complement strand
CTGACTCCCACCATTCATAATTGGAAACAAAAAATTTTGACCACAACGTGTGATGCAGCAGCCGCTCGAAAACGATCAGCCGAGTGCAGCACCCGTGTGGGCAAGAGCTCGCGAAATTCCTCCAAGCAGCGGATAGTTCAGGGTTGTTTGGTGTCCAGTGTGTGAACACGCAAACAGATATTGACAGAGAGTGCCTCTGACTCCCACCATTCACAATCGGAAACAAAAATTTGGACCACAACGTGTGATGCAGCAGCCGCTCGAAAACGATCAGCCGAGTGCAGCACCCGTGTGGGCAAGAGCTCGCGAAATTCCTCCAAGCAGCGGATAGTTCAGGGTTGTTTGGTGTCCAGTGTGTGAACACGCAAACAGATATTGACAGAGAGTGTCTCTGACTCCCACCATTCACAATCGGAAACAAAAATTTGGACCACAACGTGTGATGCAGCAGCCGCTCGAAAACGATCAGCCGAGTGCAGCACCCGTGTGGGCAAGAGCTCGCGAAATTCCTCCAAGCAGCGGATAATTCAGGGTTGTTTGGTGTCCAGTGTGTGAACACGCAAACAGATATTGACAGAGAGTGCCTCTGACTCCCACCATTCACAATTGGAAACAAAAAGTTGGACCACAACGTGTGATGCAGCAGCCGCTCGAAAACGATCAGCCGAGTGCAGCACCCGTGTGGGCAAGAGCTCGCGAAATTCCTCCAAGCAGCGGATAATTCAGGGTTGTTTGGTGTCCAGTGTGTGAACACGCAAACAGATATTGACAGAGAGTGCCTCTGACTCCCACCATTCACAATCGGAAACAAAAATTTGGACCACAACGTGTGATGCAGCAGCCGCTCGAAAACGATCAGCCGAGTGCAGCACCCGTGTGGGCAAGAGCTCGAGAAATTCCTCCAAGCAGCGGATAGTTCAGGGTTG
>NW_902044.1:0-926 GCF_000209065.1 Trypanosoma cruzi | reverse complement strand
CTTTCTTTCTGTCGGGTGTTTGTGCCGGGTGCGGGTGGTCAATCCCCCGGCATTGCCCGCCTGCCTGCCGCATTAAGGGCACCTATGAAGTGCCACTTTCTTCGGTGCCGACGGTAGCGCTGTTCTGGAGTGTTCGTGTGCCCGTATGCGGGATAGTGGTCCCGCTTTCGCTTGAGCTCCGAATTCACAGTACGTGCATTTCGAGCGCGGTGGATGCCGTCAGACCGTCATATTCCTGGCAACACCTCCTATTTGTCGGGGGAACTCTTGCTTGTGGAAGTGCCAAAGATGAGATACGGTTCCGGCTTGCCTTTCCTACAACACCGTGCAAAAACTGCATGGGAGTGGCTTCGGCATGGGCTCTGCAGTCTGCGGCGGAGGTGCGATCGGCGTGCCGTCTCTCGCTCTCGTCCTCGCTCAAGTGCTGGGCGGTGGTTCCGGTGGGATTTCTGGCGGCTCCGACTCACCGCGAAAGCCAAATTCCTGCAGCGCCTGGGAGCGCGTAGTGCCATGGGCGTTAGCCATGTGCGTCACGACACTAGTGCGGCAGCTGCAGTGCTTGCCGCACACCGGGCAGTCTGTCGGGCATCGGATCGTGGCGGTGTGGGGTCCAGCAGGAGGAGATGGCTTTTCCGTGCGAAGTTCTTTGCGTGCCTGATGTACGTCATCCGCGCCGCGCCAACGGCATGTGCGTGGGATGGCGGGTTGCAGTGGTCGTAGCAGTCATCCGTATTCGTGAGAAACACCGGTGCGGGAGCGGGCCGGTGCAGTCTCCTCCCTGCGAGTGACAGTGGATCCCGTGCGCGTGGGCTCCCAGTCGCCTGCTGCAGTGGAGCGGTGAGCTCCTGGCCTGAGCTGTCGGACACCAATAATACGTCCAGCCAATGCGACGATGCCGGTGCTCCATGCGTCTGTGAGCTGTGCGA
>NW_902043.1:0-926 GCF_000209065.1 Trypanosoma cruzi | reverse complement strand
TTTCGAGCGGCTGCTGCAGCACACGTTGTGGTCCAAATTTTTGTTTCCGATTGTGAATGGGGGAGTCAGAGGCACTCTCTGTCAATATCTGTTTGCGTGTTCACACACTGGACACCAAACAACCCTGAACTATCCGCTGCTTGGAGGAATTTCGCGAGCTCTTGCCCACACGGGTGCTGCACTCGGCTGATCGATTTCGAGCGGCTGCTGCAGCACACGTTGTGGTCCAAATTTTTGTTTCCGATTGTGAATGGTGGGAGTCAGAGGCACTCTCTGTCAATATCTGTTTGCGTGTTCACACACTGGACACAAAATAACCCTGAACTATCCGCTGCTTGGAGGAATTTCGCGAGCTCTTGCCCACACGGGTGCTGCACTAGGCTGATCGTTTTCGAGCGGCTGCTGCAGCACACGTTGTGGTCCAAAATTTTGTTTCCGATTGTGAATGGTGGGAGTCAGAGGCACTCTCTGTCAATATCTGTTTGCGTGTTCACACACTGGACACCAAACAACCCTGAATTATCCGCTGCTTGGAGGAATTTCGCGAGCTCTTGCCCACAAGGGTGCTGCACTCGGCTGATCGTTTTCGAGCGGCTGCTGCATCACACGTTGTGGTCCAAATTTTTGTTTCCGATTGTGAATGGTGGGAGTCAGAGGCACTCTCTGTCAATATCTGTTTGCGTGTTCACACACTGGACACCAAACAACCCTGAATTATCCGCTGCTTGGAGGAATTTCGCGAGCTCTTGCCCACAAGGGTGCTGCACTCGGCTGATCGTTTTCGAGCGGCTGCTGCATCACACGTTGTGGTCCAAATTTTTGTTTCCGATTGTGAATGGTGGGAGTCAGAGGCACTCTCTGTCAATATCTGTTTGCGTGTTCACACACTGGACACCAAACAACCCTGAACTATCCGCTGCTTGGAG
>NW_902042.1:0-926 GCF_000209065.1 Trypanosoma cruzi | reverse complement strand
GAGGGCCGAGGCGAAAAGTCCGCCGAGCATGCCGAATAGTTTCCCATGTTCAACGGTGTCGAACGCAGTAGAAAAATCATTCAAGACTGCGAGCGAGCGATGGCGACGAGGGCGTCGTGTGGGGCGCCGCTTCCAGGGCGCGCATACTCGACAGTGCTGAACTCATTCAATCCACGGTAATTTTACCAATAACAAGTGCCACCACGTCCGATGTTGAACGCGAAGGTGTGAACCCGAATTGACGTGGGTGGTGCGGCAATAACGCTGACAGACGGCGGTGAATCATTCCTTCGGTTAACTTTAGTAAAACAGAGAGCAGCGCGATAGGTCTGTAGCTCTCTGGGCGGCATGGATCCTTCCCAGGTTTGGGGATATGAATAGTGACCCCATTTTCCAGGAGCCAGGCAGGCTGCCATTTGCGAAGGAGTTGTTGATCATCGTTCTAATTGTGCCACGTACGACGGGCCCGGGATGGTGCAGGAATTCATTCAACATGTCGTCGGGGCCAGGGGCTGAGCCAAGCAAAGAGTCGCGGATGGTCACGTCAAGTTCATACGGCGTGAGAGGCCAATCCATTTCCCAGTCACCAGGGGCAAGGGAGTGCGGCGAGCAGCGGCAGAAGTATAGGGTAACGTGGCACGTGAAGCCGCACAAAATGACGGACAAGCAGATTTGCCTGTTGCCGAGGCAGGGCGCATACGCGGCCAGGTTCAGTGCGGAGCACAACCGATTCCAGGGAATGAGGATGCGGTGCCGCCATGCCGCGAAGATATCGCCAGCTTGGGTTGGATGAAGCCCCAAGTTTTTTCGCGCGGGATTCCAGAAGCATAGAGAGGCCACTGCGTAAGGCTTGATTTCCGTTCCCCTTTTCGGGTAAAATCGGTAAAATGTAGCACGTTTCCAGGAAAAGGCATGTGTGCTTGATG